>NW_007379289.1:75550-75849 GCF_000475195.1 Diaphorina citri | reverse complement strand
GTCACTATTCTTTTCATTGAGTGCCTCTATCTGCTTCTTTAGATCTTCAAGTTCTTCTTTAATTTTGGGATCAACATTTGATGTACTATCTGTACTTGAACTGCTGGCTGTGGAATCAGAATCATCTTTTTTGGACTCCGACTCTTCTTTTTTGTTCTCGGCTTTACTCCACAGGAATTTCACATTTGACTGTGCTGATAGTGTTTGAGGTATTCTGTAAGATTGAAATAAAAAGTGTTAGAAAGGTTTGTTTTTTTTTTGTTTGTTTGTTTTTTTTTTTTTTTTTTTTTTTAATGGCT
>NW_007379289.1:55969-74948 GCF_000475195.1 Diaphorina citri | reverse complement strand
TATACTAGTTGTGCACTAATAACTGAAGAAATTCCCAACACTGCCGAGGAAGCTTATTCAATGCCAGATAGCGAGAAATGGAAATCTGCTATGAAAGAAGAACTCAAATCTCATGAAGAACATAATACTTGGTCTGTTGTGCAAAGGCCTCCTGATAAGAAGATAATAGATAGTAAATGGGTGTTCAGAATCAAGGAAAATGAAGGAGATCAAGGTAATTCCAAGCGTCACAAGGCTAGATTGGTTGCAAAGGGATACATGACCGATCAATATGCTGAAACTTATGCTCCTGTTGCCAAGCTGAATACTGTGAGGATTTTATTATCTGTTGCTAATCAGAAGGACATGCACATTCACCAAATGGATGTGAAGACTGCATTTCTAAATGGAACTCTGGATAGTGAAGTATACATGAACCTTCCTGAAGATATGTATGAAGAAAATCTTGTATGTAAACTGAATAAAAGTATCTATGGACTGAAAGAAAGCCCTCGTCAATGGAATAAAGTGTTCAACGATCATATTTTGTCTCTTGGCTTCAAACAATGTAAGTCAGATTATTGCCTATATGTTAATACTAGTAACAAGGAAATCATTTATCTTTTGTTATATGTAGATGATTTGTTAATCGTGTCTGAAAACTTGTGTCTAGTAAATGAGGTTAAGTCAGCTCTCTTGGAGAGATTTCAGATGCAGGACATGGGAAGTATTAGCAATTTTCTTGGTTTAGACATTACTAGAAGCAATGATGAGTTACATATTTCACAATCAAAATATTTAGGAAAATTGGTTCAAAAATTTGGTTTAGAAAATTGTAATCCAGTAAAAACCCCTATGGAAGTGAAAGGAAATGAGATTACTCAGGATGAAGAAAATAATAATTGTTTTGATAAGCCATATAGATTATTACTTGGTAGTCTTATGTATGCTATGTTAGGTTCTAGGCCTGATCTGAGTTTTGCCCTAAATTATTTGAGTCGTTTTCAAAATAACCCAAATGAAATTGTATGGCAAATGCTAAAAAGAGTGCTTAGATATGTAAAAGGTACACTGAATGTTAAATTAGTCTATAAGAAAAATGTAGGTTGTATCTTGTCAGGCTATTCAGATGCTGACTGGGGTAATAATACCCAAGACAGGAAATCTACAACAGGATTTGCATTCTTTGTCTTTAATAACTTAGTATCTTGGGCTTCACGTAAACAACCTACAGTTGCTCTCTCTTCTACAGAGGCTGAGTACATGGCTATTTGTAATGCTTTAACAGAAGGTCTATGGGTTAAATCTGTTTTAACTGAAATGTACATTGATTTAGAAAGTCCTCCTATTAGACTGTATGAAGATAATCAAGGTTGTATTTCATTGTGTAAAAATCCTGTTAATCAAAAACGTTCTAAACATATTGATATAAAGTACCATTTTATCAGAGAAAATGTAGCTAATAATATGGTAGAGATTGTATATGTACCTACTGTAGACCAAATTGCAGATATATTTACTAAAAGTTTACCTGGTCCTACTTTCAATTACTTGAGAACAAAGTTGTGTCTAGAATAAATATAGCTAGGTATTGTTAAATACTCAAGTACCCAAGTATGTACTAGGAAATAAGTTTGAATTTTCATTTTCTTTTAACATTTGTCTTTGTTTTGTTCATGAATAAGTACCTATTTGTATTACCTAGAAGTTAAGAAATAAGAACAATTAGGTATTGATAGGTTCATAAATTTATAATGTTTTTCATTTATTTTATACCAAGCACATAATTGTTTGTTTGAGTAATTAAATTAAAGTATAGGTGTGAACATAAGGTTTGCAAAACCTATACTGGGTGATCAAATAAAATAAGATATACTGGGTGGTCAAAGAAATTATACTGGGTGTCTCAATATTACTGATATTATACAGGGTGTTTGTTTTTTTTTTAGTTTGTACAGGGTGTTCCCTATTTTTGCTGTACATTGTGATTTGATATCTGGGATGTTAAATAGGTAGTGTTTTTAGTGAGGAGGGGTGTTGAAGAACACTAAAAACCGTGTAAACGGAGCCTAATATTTGAAAATACCCGCCACAAGTTATCTCATAGGTCGGTTTCTGATTGGTTAATCTATTGTGGCGCGGTAGCTAGCTTCCCTCATAAGAAATCTTCTGTTTAGAAATGAAGCCGCTTCTTGTAATCTTGTTTTGTAAAATTTGTATCCAAGTTATCTTTCAGAAATGTCTTTTTATTAATTATGATTAATAAAGTTCAAAGTCCTTTTTCGATCTGTTTCTGAAGTTAATGTTGTACTTAATTCAATAAAAACGACACCTAACAACCATAGAGCAAGTTTCCTGTGGTTAAATACTTTGGAAAGATCTATTTTCACCTTCTTTGATGATTTGAAGGTGATAAGAGGCAGTGTACAGTAATCAGAAGTATAAACAGGATAGGCACATCAAATTGGGTGAAAATGAAATCAGAAACTTACCAAGTACAACCGGAGCAGCTAAAGAGGATGAAGGAAAGCTATCCTTCAATTTCTTGCAAATATCGGCAAGGAGAGAAGACTTCTGTAGAAAGAAGGAAATAGGTAAATTTTCTTTGAAAGTTTGAATTTTTTTTGAACCCTTCCCCTTCGATCTTCGATTTTTGATGAAAGAAAAATATTTTAGGTTATCTCTTGAGAAAATATCAGCTGTGATGTATTTCTATTTTGAGAACCCCTGATTCACTTTGTTAAATTAAGCATTTGCTAGCTTCCCATTGTTATTATTCTCTTCCTGAAAAAAAAATAATAAAAAATAAATTAAAATAAAAAAAAAAATCGCATTTTTGCTTTTTGCATTTTTCGCGATCGCAATTAGCAACTTGAAGATTTGTGATTTTTGTGCCGATATCCTATTAATCTCGTTTATTTTTACCTTTTGTGAGCTCCAAGAGATGGTTAAAAGGTGTACCTTTTAATTTGAATCATCCAAAAAGAGACACACCATTTTGCCATAAAGATTTTCATTCATCAGATTACAAGCATGTCGAAGCGACGATTAGACGTTATTGATCCCTATATCACCAAGAAAAAGTAAGTTCCTTTATTTCTCCTTCTTTTGTCAACATTATCTTGCCTTCGTAGTGAAGACACTCTCCTGGAAGTCAGTAAGACAGGTTCAATCTCAGCCGAGGAACGGAATTTAATCCTCATCACTTGGTAGCCTTTTGCTGAGGTTAAGTGACTCTAGTCCTATTCAAGCAGTATATTTATACATTAATATCATCTTATTTATTCAAAGAAGCATACTTCAATTTACCCAACCAAAGTTCCTTTATTTCTCCTTCTTTTGTCAACATTATCTTGCCTTCGTAGTGAAGACACTCTCCTGGAAGTCAGTAAGACAGGTTCAATCCCAGCCAAGGAACAGAATTTAATCCTCATCACTTGAGAATTTGACCATACCAGTGGTAGCCTTTTGCTGAGGTTAAGTGACTCCAGTCCTATTCAAGCAGTATATTTATACATTAATATCATCTTATTTATTCAAAGAAGCATACTTCAATTTACCCAACCAGATAATGTGTGTCATGCGCAGAAACCAAAACTCGTCGAGCATCGTCCCGATCCCCAAAAAAAATGCGTTGCGAAATCTGTCTAATATCATCTTATTTATTCAAAGAAGCATACTTCAATTTACCCATCCAGAAGACAGGGCACAATATTGCTCTTTACTTGTCAAAGTGTGTTCTTAAAATTTTTCATCAATTATTCAGCTAATTATGTTTTATGATCATATCACCATTTTTAGCCGTGAAGAAAGACTTGCAACTGTCAATGCATCAGTTTCTACATCCATCGCATCCCCAGAAGACAGGGCACAATATTGCTCTTTACTTGTCAAAGTGTGTTCCTAAAATTTGTCATCAATTATTCAGCTAATTATGTTTTATGATCATATCACCATTTTCAGCCGTGAAGAAAGACTTGCAACTGTCAATGCATCAGTTTCTACATCCATCGCATCCAATCTTCAAGTGAATCCATTCACGGGATATCCATACACTCCACGCTACCATGAGCTGCACAGGAAGAGAATCACGCTGCCTGTGTTTGAGTACCGCACCGAGTTCATGACATTACTGGCACAGAACCAGTGTATTGTGTTGGTTGGTGAGACAGGATCAGGAAAGACAACTCAAATACCTCAATGGTAAACTATCAAATGCTCTTTGTACTGCTGTTTTCTTTTATGTTCAGTTTTCTACTATCAAAAGCTTTCTAAATATAAGATCTCTAACCTTACTTACACACTTACCATATTATCAATAAAATAGTGCCTCTCAAGTGGCACTGAACTATCAATTTGAAACATCTGATTGGCCAAAATTTAATTCAGTCTGACTTGAGAGCAAAAATTTTTCTTTATAAATATGGGACTATGGGTGTTACAGCCTACAGTTCACTCAAGGTAAAAAAACTTTTCTGCTGCATCAACTCATTAAAAAAAAAAAAAAAAAAACTGTGGGGAAAAAAGTTATGCATAGTCATATTTAAGTATTTTTTGAAATATTTACTTAGTTTTTTTTTCTATCCTTTACTCTCAACAGGTGTGTGGAGTACTCCAAGTCAGTGGGAGCCAAAGCTGTAGCATGTACACAGCCAAGGCGAGTAGCTGCCATGTCTGTAGCTCAGCGTGTTTCAGAAGAAATGGACTGTCAACTTGGCCAGGAAGTGGGGTACAGCATTCGATTCGAAGATTGCTCCTCGCCCAAAACTGTGCTCAAGTAAGTCTTAAAAAAGTGTTCTCATTTATAAGAAATTTTAAGACAAATCTCAAATACATGAAGTTCAAAACAAGGAAATGAATAAAGACATTCTCTCTTTTAAAGATCTACCCTCAATACACTTATACATCTGAGGAGTTACTAGGAAAAAAAATCAATTGAACAATTGAACTATGATGTACCTACTAGTTGATGATTTTATTTCTACTCCCAGGTACATGACTGATGGTATGTTGCTGCGTGAAGGCATGTCTGATCCGATGCTGGAGAACTACCAGGTTATTCTTCTTGACGAGGCTCACGAGAGAACTCTGGCTACAGATATACTCATGGGTGTACTCAAGGAGGTGATTAAACAACGAGCCGATCTCAAACTGGTTATTATGTCTGCTACTCTGGACGCAGGCAAATTCCAGGTGAGCCTAAGTCCCTGTTCCCATGTTTCACATGATTTTTATTCTGAATGACATGAAATGTACCGGAAACTGTAACTACCAAGGTCTTTTCATTCTGAAAGAGAGAGTAGGAAGACAGGATAGGAGAAAGCCAGCTGTTCTGAGAACAAAACTCAAATGTTTAAATAAAAATCGCCCTGTATGGGAATCAAAGCCATGACCTAGCGCTAACAAGGCAGACACACTATACTCCAAGCTAACTAGGCTACAGTACTCTCTTGTACTGAAGTATTTTTTAAACTTTTACCATAGGTCCAATGGTAAAATTTGTAAGAATCCACAGGACTCCCTAAAAAACTGTCTTTATGTGTCAAAACAGGTTAAAAACATTTTTCTGCCTCTCTCCTCAGCAATACTTTGACAATGCCCCCCTCATGAACGTGCCTGGTCGTACCCATCCCGTGGAGATATTCTATACTCCGGAGCCTCCCCTGGGCGCCGGCCCGTGGTGTTCCCCCCTTCCTCTCTTGTAGTGCCGCAATGCTTCACGAGACCCAACGAGGCGAAGAAAGCCGCCGATGACGCCAAGATGAGGTTCGCACACATTGACGGAGACCACCTGACCCTGCTCAACGTGTACCATGCGTTCAAACAGAGTAAGTTACCTTCTATTCAATCATGAATTCTTTGTGGTAAAGCAGAGAGGTTCTTTCGTTCTTCACATCTTGTGTGGATACCACAGCATTACTAAGTGAACTCGGGACCTGAGGCGTGCAAGCCTAGTGTGATACCCACTCGGCCACGGTGGTTGCCTAGTAAGTTACGAGGCGAATTTGAAGATTAAATGTACCTTAGTACATAGGTAATTGAAGTTTAACTTGTTGGGAAAAGGTCACGAAAATGACGGGTCCTTATTTTTAATAACATCTCTCGTAAAAAGACGTGCTAAATAAATAAAATTGAATTTTTTTAAGGAGTCCATTTACAAACAACGTGTTTTGAGTAAAAATTGTAAAAAAGTTTCATAATTTTTCATTTCCATTGACGAGTGTTGACGGGATTTTAAAAATAATAATCAGTGTTTATGTTTACTAAGGGTTTGGACTCTTCTAACTGTTTGTTAAATCTTTGTCTTGCATTTTCACCATCAGCTAGGGCTCTTTTATATTTGTCCTGAGGAAAGAGCCAAACAAATAATTTAGATTCTTTTATTATATAGCAGGGGGGAAATGTCACATTTTGTTATAAATTTTCAAAAATGTCCTTTGCCAGAGGACTTTGTAGCCATTCTACAGAGAAATTTGCAAGAAAAATTGACAAACTCTGTTCCAATGAGATTCTCTCCATCACTGCTATGCTGTCAGGTATGATGACCACACTGGGGTACTCTACGGGATGGGCATGCTACGACACAGACCACGTGCGTCTAATGTAGCAGTTGTTTCAATGCTGCGAAATAAAAACACTCAATCTTAAAAAAGAAAAAAAATTGAGGTTTTTGAAAGCTGTGTTTGGTGGGTCATAAAATAATTGAGTTTAAAGCAGACTTTTTATCTGATTTATTTCAAACTAAGATTTTTTTTCATGTGGGGAGCAGGAAAGTGTAGGTTCAGTATCTTGACTGACTTGGATAGTTTTTGTCCCTTGTTTTCGAAAATTGACATGACTGAGAAAAAAAAAAGTTCTGCCTTGGATATAATTTTCTTAGTGTAGCAGTGGTTTCATCGCAAAAATAATAATTATAATAATAATAAAACGCCAATACCGGTTTGAACCCTGTGAGGGTTCCGGCCACGTATTGACCCTCGCAACTACTAAGGTCTTATCGTCCCGAAATCGAAGAGAGAAGGAGGACAGGATAGGAGAAAGCCAGCCGTTCCGAGAACGAACCTTATCTCTTTAGGATAAAGTTCACTCCGTGCTGGCAAACGCGCTACTCTCCAAGAGTCCAAAAATACTCCTCAAGCTTACGAATTGCCGTAAGCTTCAGGGGCTTTTTTTCCATCGAATCCAGTAAATCCCGATTCGATAGATTCAAGTATCTGAATTAAATCTAGGTAGGCTAAGTAACTATATCTAGGTAGGCACTCCCTTACTCATAATATTGTATTTATTACTATTGTAATATTGTACCTACTGTTAAAAAAATATGAATAAATAAAGCACTAATAATACTAATAATAAAACTGCTCTGTCTGGATTTAGGGGGGAGATAATATTTTGAAAAAGTAGGTTATGTCCCTAATCAAAGTTTTAAATAAATGGGTGTGTATTGTATGATTTGAGTGCCTTGTCCCATACTCAAACATGAGACTATTGACAATGTGATAAGACTGATTAGTAAAAGCATGTCCACTTAATTACCTTTTTCAAATTGCCATCTGTCATGAGGAGACCTTCATATAAACTTTTCAAGTGTGGATTGCTGTCCTTCACTTCTTCTTTTGGTACACTTTCATTTGCGAGGGAAAGGGTATCAGCAATATCCAGTAAGTCCTTACAAAATGATTGAATCCCGTACAGTTTGGACTCTTCTAACTGTTTGTTAAATCTTTGTCTTGCATTTTCACCATCAGCTAGAGCTCTTTTATATTTGTCCTGAGGAAAGAGTGTTTGGACTCTTCTAACTGTTTGTTAAATCTTTGTCTTGCATTTTCACCATCAGCTAGGGCTCTTTTATATTTGTCCTGAGGAAAGAGTCAAACAAATAATTTAGCTGTATTGTTTTGTACAATGCTTATGGTACCTGAGATCAATCAGTGTGATTTCTCAATTATTTAGCCTTAAGATACCATGTATCTTAAGGCTAAATGGTATCTTAAGGCTAAATAATTGAGAAATCACACTGATTAAATAATTTAGATTCTTTTATTATAAAGCAGGGGAGAAATGTCACATTTTGTTATAAATTTTCAAAAATGTCCTTTGCCAGAGGATTTTGTAGCCATTCTACAGAGAAATTTGCAAGAAAAATTGACAAACCGTAAGTGAGTAGATACAACATGTTTTTTCTTGTATGTGAGAAGCAAAGTGTATGGATCACAAGTTTTTTTTTTTTTACTTACTAGTAACCATGTCCTTTTTGTTAGTCATTATGAAACCAATTATTTACACAAATAACAAACTTAGCATTTATTGGATATTCTCCAAGAGACT
Source organism: Diaphorina citri (assembly GCF_000475195.1). NCBI lineage: Eukaryota > Metazoa > Arthropoda > Insecta > Hemiptera > Psyllidae > Diaphorina > Diaphorina citri. The sequence continues at coordinate 66,641 of NW_007379289.1, read as the reverse complement.
TAGACTAACTTTTATTTTCAATGGGTTGTGAATCTCTGTTACCATTATTTTTTGAATAGTTACCTTTGCTATGAAAAAAATCCACCCTTGTCCATTACCAGTAAGTCACTATTCTTTTCATTGAGTGCCTCTATCTGCTTCTTTAGATCTTCAAGTTCTTCTTTAATTTTGGGATCAACATTCGATGTACTTTCTGTACTTGAACTGCTGGCTGTGGAATCAGAATCATCTTTTTTGGACTCTGACTCTTCTTTTTTGTTCTCAGCTTTACTCCACAGGAATTTCACATTTGACTGTGCTGATAGTGTTTGAGGTATTCTGTAAAATTAAAATAAAAAGTGTTAGAAAGGTTTGTTTGTTTGTTTTTGTTTTTTTGTTTGTTTTTTTTTTTTTTTATGGCTGTGGGGAACCAGAATGACATGGTATAAGGTGACAGGTACTTAGTACAAGGTGTCTAAGAATCACAGGCAGTGTGGCATGTATAAACTCCAATGTTAAGGACTCTTGTCATGGTGGTTACCTGGATTTGAGTTCACCTATGAAATGTTGCTGTCTTGCACTCAACCTCTTAAGGAATTCCATCAACTATGCCCTATCAAGAGGTAGCTGGTTACCCCAACAAATCAGACAAAGGTGAACCTGATATTATGACGGTAGTTACAACCTCTTAAGGAATTCCATCAACTATGCCCTATCAAGAGGTAGCTGGTTACCCCAACAAATCAGACAAAGGTGAACCTGATATTATCACGGAGGGTGCTCCTTTGACATTTCGACAAGATGTACTAATCTATTGATTCTAAACTTACCTCAGTGGCAATCTATTTAAATAAATGGAGTGGTTAAACACAGCTTTCCCTAGCCTAACACATGCTGGAATTCTTGACATCCTGATGAAAATATAATTCTTTCACTACACACACGACTTGGAGGTGTACTTTTTAGTACCGGTATTTTCACAGATAAATATATTTAGCTGTTAAAATCCCCTGTTATCAGTTTATCTTAATCTTATCACTGATTTATCAAAAAAGCAAAAAATCTCATTCATAAAAATATTATTTCGTCAGAAAACTTTTGTTTACAAATCCATATCACGGTCACGTTTCCTACCTTACGCACTGCTGTGAAGCGAGCAACATTATCTGTAGATTACGTGAATGCGTATGTGCGCTACGAAAAAAAAGGCTCTCGTTCATTTGTACCGATATCACAAACGGAAAATCAACAAAAAATAAGTAATAGTCCATCCAGTTGGAAGTTACAAATTTATTTCATAGGTACCTAGGTAGTTACTTTCTTTCCGGTTTCCGGATTCATCACATTTTACCCATTCTTTATTAGGTACCAGTATTTTCAATACCTCCCTATCATGCAACATGCAACAGTATCCGGTCCGGACTATATAATAATTAGGTATATAACAATAAATAGGTAGGTACCTAATGCTACGAAAATTTTGTGCTGTAGGCATTTACTGTAGGTGAAATTTTCGTGACTTACTTAAATAGGTAGGGTAGCTATAACGGTCTAGCAGGTACGATTTTTTTAACATGCAAAAAATCCTTAACCTGACCATAGGTGCTACACTCACCCTACTTGGATACATTCCCCTTGGTACCTTAGGTTGATGGTAGGTAGGTACACACTTATTGCTGAACTACCGTCGCGTCGTAGGTACTATAGGTACCTACCTATAATAACTACCGGAGATAGTGTAGCTGTGTTCAGGTAGTTGTGGAGGAAGCTCTTTTATATTGCAAGATTACATCTAGGTATTATAGGTACACGAAAACCCAACCTTGCCTGCCTGTTTTGGCCTGTTAGCATTAGATAACTATACGAAGTATTATACGAACGAGACGTGAGATTTAATTTCAATTACTGTTAAAAAAAAATAGCCAGCCTAGTTAGCTTGGTTGGTAGTGCGTCTGCCTTGTAAGCGCTGAGAAGTTTAATTTAGAATTAAGTTGAATTGACTTTGTAAGATACCTTTTGGTTTTATTTACAATAAAAACTATTCTATTCTATTCTATTCCACCCTATCTGAATCTCTGCTCCAGGTGGCTCACTTGGAGAAGGATGGCCGCTATTTGACCATCAAGGACAATCAGGTTGTACAACTTCATCCGTCTACCTGTCTGGATCATAAGCCGGAGTGGGTGGTGTACAATGAGTTTGTACTCACCACTAAGAACTATATTCGTACTGTGACAGATGTGAAACGTGAGTTATTAATATGAGTACATTTTTTTTTTTTTAAACTTTCTATTAAATTTGTCTCATGTGAGAGCCATCAGTGATGGCACGTTGTATGCACCAGTTCTTGATGGATCACTGAAGTTGAGCGTGGTTGGTATCCGGATGGGTGACTATCTGGAGTCTGGACAATCGCGTGCTGCTGGCTTCTGTCGACCCCACTCATTCTGGGTGAGGTTAATATGAGGCGTACTCCATACACGCCGAATCATCATCATCATCATCATCATCATCATCATCATCATCATCATCATCATCATTGTTGTTGCGTCTTCGTAGCCGAAGGTTGCTCAGATTCTTCTAATGACATTCCTCCATTCTAGACATTCCTCATTCTCTGATTTTTTCACGCCGAATAGCGTGTAAAAACCAAATAGCTTATCAGAGTTATCAGTTAATACTATGACGTTAAACTGCCAAATGTAAGGAGACTATAGGCCAGATTAGGTCGGATGCTTCGCTTCGAACTCTTGACGTTCGCACGCCTCCCGACACGCTTGATTCTCCTCTAACCACAAAATTGCGCCTAACGCCTAGTACACACTAGTAACTTTTTTACTCTCCACACTTATTTCCGAAACATTTTAATCTTTCGGTGTGTACTAGGTTTTATCTGAATGTTGCTCAACATTCCCATCATTTGATCAACTGTTCACAACACTGTTGCAAAACAAAATGTTTACTAAGGTTGGAAACTTAACCATATTTTATTCCGTCTCTTTTTTTGTTACAGCCGAATGGTTGATCAAGTTGGCGCCCCAATATTACGAACTTCAAAATTTCCCCCAGTGTGAGGCCAAACGTCAATTGGAAATCCTTCAGGCTAAAATGGAAACTCGACAATATCAGGATGGCTTCTAAAGTCTAAACAATGGTTTATTACTATGATTTCTCTGTATGTCGGTATTTTTACTCCTGTTAAACAAATAGTCTCGTGTTAACCCAGCACATAATGTAATGTGTAATGTATTGAGTCTCTTTTTCACCGCCGTTTTTATTTCGTAGCGATGAAACAACTGCTACATTAGACGCTTGTGGTCTGTGTCGTAGCATGCCCATCCCGTAGTAAGAGTAAGCCTCTCATCAGATGAGCGAGAAGAGACACAATACTTCCGATTTAGGTGCTGGGTCAACACGAGAATACCAGAAAGTAACCCGTTGAAATACCTATTAAATTTGCAATCGAAAAATGAGTACAAATTTTTGTCGATGGTGGGATTCGAACCTGGGACCTTCTGCATGGCAAGGTCTACCTACCTATAATAACTACGGGAGATAGTGTAGCTGTGTTCAGGTAGTTGTGGAGGAAGCTCTTTTATATTGCAAGATTACATTTTTTATTACACGAAAACCCAACCTTGCCTGCCTGTTTTGGCCTGTTAGCAATGATAATGATACAGACCTCTCACACTCTAGGAGGCCTAAGTCGCGCGACTCTAGTGTAAGAAGTCTCTTTTTATACCTACCGCTCAAATAGGATGGAAGTTTAGAATCTAGACCTTCATATGAATTTATGAATGAATCAGTCTAAAGAATAGTGGTAATGTTTGTCAACTTTCGATATATGACTCACGACTGGTTAACTTTTATGAGTACAACAATTCCAAACTGAATTTTGACCCTAAAAAGATGTTTTTCTCAGTTTCAAAAAATGACCCTCATTCAATGTTTCTACTTATTTTCCCCCAGGCCTTCACCCTATTGTGATCGAGACTCTGATGTCCGGGGATGAGCTCCGTACAGACCTAGTATCTCTCGAGTCTCAGATGGCAACCCTGGGCTCCGACAACATTGTATGCGTTCTCACCACCACATCGTGCTTTGCTCCCCGGGTAGCTGACAATCTGGACCCTATAGCCGCCCTGTGTCAACGATACAATATACCTCACGTCATCAACAATGCATACGGTCTGCAGAGTACAAGACTCATGAAGTTGATACAGGAAGCTGCTAGGTGAGTATCAACACAATGCATACGGTCTGCAGAGTACAAGACTCATGAAGTTGATACAGGAAGCTGCTAGGTGAGTATCAACACAATGCATACGGTCTGCAGAGTACAAGACTCATGAAGTTGATACAGGAAGCTGCTGGGTGAGTATGAACACAATGCATACGGTCTGCAGAGTACAAGACTCATGAAGTTGATACAGGAAGCTGCTAGGTGAGTATCAACACAATGCATACGGTCTGCAGAGTACAAGACTCATGAAGTTGATACAGGAAGCTGCTAGGTGAGTATCAACACAATGCATACGGTCTGCAGAGTACAAGACGCACGAAGTTGATACAGGAAGCTGTTAGGCAATATAGGGTTGTTATTTATCAGGATTTCTTAGGACAGACCTAAAAAAAGTCTGTGTGGATTTCTTTATGAAAAAAAAAAAAAAAAAAAAAAAAAAAAACACCAATACTAGTTTGAACCCTGTGCGGGTTCCGGCCACGTATTGACCCGAGCTGTGTAATTCCTAGGTGTGTGCTTGTTTCTAAACTGTGTACGGGGCTCTGAACGGGCGGGGGCTGTGGGGGTGCAGACCGGTGTGGATGGAGCCCTAGTGCCCCGCCCCCTGTCTCCCCCCTGGGCGCCGGCCCGTGGTGTTCCCCCCTTCCTCTCTTGTAGTGCCGCAATGCTTCACGAGACCCAACGAGGCGAAGAAAGCCGCGGACGACGCCAAGATGAGGTTCGCACACATTGACGGAGACCATCTGACCCTGCTCAACGTGTATCATGCATTCAAACAGAGTAAGTTACTTACAACTCGATACTTTTATCTTCATGAAGGGCCCAAGTCTTCAGTTCCTTCATTATAATATTGTACCTACTGTTAAAAATATGAATAAATAAAGCACTATTAATACTAATACTAATAAGAAGGTGGTGGAAAATAAAATGTAAATTTTAGGATTAAAAGTATGTACCTTAGTACATAATTAAAAAACTTTGGGGAAAAAATCACGAAAATGACGTGTCCTTAATATTAGTAATATCTTTCGTACTAAGACGAGCAAGATTAAGGAATTTGAGTTTTTTTATTCGCCTACATTATTGTTGTCAATAAAACCATTCACATCAAGGGCCCACCCGTGGAAATCGAGTTTTGTATAAAAATTGTAAAAAGCTTCGGAATTTTAATTTTTATTGACAGGATTTTAAAAATAATAATCAGTGTTTATGTTTACTATGATAATGGCCAGTTAATAATCGTTCTTGCGTACCCAATTTCTTCTCTCCCTACCGTGTCTCTAGATCAAGAAGATCCTCAATGGTGTTACGATAACTTCGTCAACTACCGATCCCTCAAGTCTGCGGACAACGTTAGACAGCAGCTGTCCCGCATTATGGACCGGTTCAATTTGAAACGCTCCTCCACTGAGTTCACGTCCAAGGATTATTACATTAACATTCGCAAGAGTCTGGTCACTGGCTTCTTCATGCAGGTAAGTGTGAAATCTGGCCCACCTTAGAGCCCGTTCCCATTTGTCAATCAATCAATTTTATTTGTACAAATATACAATTGTAATTATTGTTGTCAATAAAACCATTCACATCAAGGGCCCACCCGTGGAAATCGAGTTTTGTATAAAAATTGTAAAAAGCTTCGGAATTTTTAATGTTTATTGACAGGATTTTAAAAATAATCAGTGTTTATGTTTACTATGATAATGGCCAGTTAATAATCGTTCTTGCGTACCCAATCTCTTCTCTCCCTACCGTGTCTCTAGATCAAGAAGATCCTCAATGGTGTTACGATAACTTCGTCAACTACCGATCCCTCAAGTCTGCGGACAACGTTAGACAGCAGCTGTCCCGCATTATGGACCGGTTCAATTTGAAACGCTCCTCCACTGAGTTCACGTCCAAGGATTATTACATTAACATTCGGAAGAGTCTGGTCACTGGATTCTTCATGCAGGTAAGTGTGAAATCTGGCCCACCCTAGAGCCCGTTCCCATTTGTCTTTCGGGGAAAAATCGTGTTCTGTGTAGTGGGAACACTTAAATCACATTGCCTACAGGGCATTCGGAAAAAATCGGATGAAACTCACAAGCGGATTGTCTCAGTATTGAAGTATAGGAAAATCCTCGTTTCATCTCAATCCCGAGTTTGTAAACCAAATCAAATCAAATTTTTATTGAACATAAATAAACCCCAGAACACTGACACAAACCGGAGTTGTGGGGTTCGAATTCCAGACGGAAACGAAATTTGTAGACCAAACTTTTCCATTGCACAGTTCAAAATTACGAGACAATCGAAGAAATGTATTATGTACTTACATCATTTGTAATTCACGTCCAAGGATTATTACATTAACATTCGCAAGAGTCTGGTCACTGGCTTCTTCATGCAGGTAAGTGTGAAATCTGGCCCACCTTAAGGCCCGTTCACATTTGTCTTTCGGGAAAAAAAATCGTGTTCTGTGTAACGAGAACACTCTTTTAAATCACATTGCCTACAGGGCATTCGGAAAAAAATCGGATGAAACTCACAAGTGGATTGTCTCAGTATTGAAGTATAGGAAAATCCTCGTTTCATCTCAATCCCGAGTTTGTAAACCCCAGAACACTGACACAAACCGGAGTTGTGGGGTCCGAATTCCAGACAGGAACGAAATTTGTAGACCAAACTTTTCCATTGCACAGTTCAAAATTACGAGACAATCGAAGAAATGTATATGTACTTACATTATCAATTTGTAATTTCGATATTTCGACTTTTTTACGTCAAAATTTCCAAGTCCTTTTTTTTTAGATTTGTTCTATTATTCAAAATCATGTAAAGTTAACTCCAATTTTTTAAGTGCCTTCTCGGAATAATCGGGTTCTAATCATTTCTCAAGTAAAAAATAATAATAATAATAATAAAAAAAACTGGGGAAAACCGTTCGAGTTATGGTGACACAAACAGACTTACAAACAAACTGAACGCAAAATCGTTATTTGACCTCGAGTCAAAACCCACACCTCTCTTGTTTCGGTTAAACAATAGATAAAACTTACATACTGTGTGAACAATCATAATAAGAAAACAATGGGAGAGCCTACCGTAACCAAGAATGATGGTTACTATCAAAAGGAACAATGAAACAATTGCAGTGGGAGTTAAGAAAGGTAAGCTCTTTTATCTCAACTTTCCTTTAGATATGAGCAAGAGTTTGGTTGCTGAAAGCAATATTGATAATAATCTCTGGCACAAGAGATTGGGTCACTTGTCCAAAGGCTATATGGAAAAATTGTGTACCATGGTAGATGGAATCTGCTTAGATAATAAAAACAATAATGAAAATTGTGAAGTTTGTGTTATCAGTAAACAGACAAGGGTACCACATAAAAATGAAAGGATCCGTGCAAAGAGACCTTTAGAATTGATTCATTCTGACATCTGTGGTCCAATCACTCCACAGACTTTCAATGAGAAAAGGTACTTTATTTCCTTCATTGATGATTACAGCCATTTTGCCCAGATAAAATTAATGCAAAACAAGAGTGAAGCTTTTCAATGCTTCCAAGAATATGTATCTGAAGCTGAGACTCACTTCAATTTGAAGGTAAGTCGCCTAAGATGTGACAATGGTGGTGAATATTCATCAAATGAATTCAAAAGGTATTGCAGCAACAAAGGTATCAAAATAGAATATACAATGGCATATACTCCTGAACAGAATGGGGTTAGCGAGAGGTTTAATAGAACTCTAGTTGAAAAGGCCCGTGCAATGATAACAGAGTCAAATCATGAAAAAGAACTCTGGGGTGAAGCATGTCTCGCTGCATGTTATGTTATTAACAGGAGTCCTACATCTGCATTGGAAAGGAAGGTACCTGCTGAATTATGGTTTGGTCACAAACCAAATATTTCCAAGTTGCGTGTATTTGGATGTGTAGCTTATCTTCACAGGCCCAAACAATTTTGTACAAAGTTTGGACCCAAATCAGAAAAATATCTGTTTGTGGGTTATTGCCCAAATGGCTATAGATTATATGATCCAGTCGGAAGAGACATTGTTACTGGAAGAGATGTTGTCTTTTTTGAAGATAAATTCTCAATTCAAGATAGCCAATCTGATCCAAATCCTGAAAAGGACCATCAAGAAATTGAACAAGATAGTCCTGAAATTCAAGATGAGAGTTCAAATGACACTAACTCTAATGAAAGACCTAAGAGAAATGTAAAACCACCAATATGGTCTTATGATTATGAAACTTATACTAGTTGTGCACTAATAACTGAAGAAATTCCCAACACTGCCGAGGAAGCTTATTCAATGCCAGATAGCGAGAAATGGAAATCTGCTATGAAAGAAGAACTCAAATCTCATGAAGAACATAATACTTGGTCTGTTGTGCAAAGGCCTCCTGATAAGAAGATAATAGATAGTAAATGGGTGTTCAGAATCAAGGAAAATGAAGGAGATCAAGGTAATTCCAAGCGTCACAAGGCTAGATTGGTTGCAAAGGGATACATGACCGATCAATATGCTGAAACTTATGCTCCTGTTGCCAAGCTGAATACTGTGAGGATTTTATTATCTGTTGCTAATCAGAAGGACATGCACATTCACCAAATGGATGTGAAGACTGCATTTCTAAATGGAACTCTGGATAGTGAAGTATACATGAACCTTCCTGAAGATATGTATGAAGAAAATCTTGTATGTAAACTGAATAAAAGTATCTATGGACTGAAAGAAAGCCCTCGTCAATGGAATAAAGTGTTCAACGATCATATTTTGTCTCTTGGCTTCAAACAATGTAAGTCAGATTATTGCCTATATGTTAATACTAGTAACAAGGAAATCATTTATCTTTTGTTATATGTAGATGATTTGTTAATCGTGTCTGAAAACTTGTGTCTAGTAAATGAGGTTAAGTCAGCTCTCTTGGAGAGATTTCAGATGCAGGACATGGGAAGTATTAGCAATTTTCTTGGTTTAGACATTACTAGAAGCAATGATGAGTTACATATTTCACAATCAAAATATTTAGGAAAATTGGTTCAAAAATTTGGTTTAGAAAATTGTAATCCAGTAAAAACCCCTATGGAAGTGAAAGGAAATGAGATTACTCAGGATGAAGAAAATAATAATTGTTTTGATAAGCCATATAGATTATTACTTGGTAGTCTTATGTATGCTATGTTAGGTTCTAGGCCTGATCTGAGTTTTGCCCTAAATTATTTGAGTCGTTTTCAAAATAACCCAAATGAAATTGTATGGCAAATGCTAAAAAGAGTGCTTAGATATGTAAAAGGTACACTGAATGTTAAATTAGTCTATAAGAAAAATGTAGGTTGTATCTTGTCAGGCTATTCAGATGCTGACTGGGGTAATAATACCCAAGACAGGAAATCTACAACAGGATTTGCATTCTTTGTCTTTAATAACTTAGTATCTTGGGCTTCACGTAAACAACCTACAGTTGCTCTCTCTTCTACAGAGGCTGAGTACATGGCTATTTGTAATGCTTTAACAGAAGGTCTATGGGTTAAATCTGTTTTAACTGAAATGTACATTGATTTAGAAAGTCCTCCTATTAGACTGTATGAAGATAATCAAGGTTGTATTTCATTGTGTAAAAATCCTGTTAATCAAAAACGTTCTAAACACATTGATATAAAGTACCATTTTATCAGAGAAAATGTAGCTAATAATATGGTAGAGATTGTATATGTACCTACTGTAGACCAAATTGCAGATATATTTACTAAAAGTTTACCTGGTCCTACTTTCAATTACTTGAGAACAAAGTTGTGTCTAGAATAAATATAGCTAGGTATTGTTAAATACTCAAGTACCCAAGTATGTACTAGGAAATAAGTTTGAATTTTCATTTTCTTTTAACATTTGTCTTTGTTTTGTTCATGAATAAGTACCTATTTGTATTACCTAGAAGTTAAGAAATAAGAACAATTAGGTATTGATAGGTTCATAAATTTATAATGTTTTTCATTTATTTTATACCAAGCACATAATTGTTTGTTTGAGTAATTAAATTAAAGTATAGGTGGGAACATAAGGTTTGCAAAACCTATACTGGGTGATCAAATAAAATAAGATATACTGGGTGATCAAATAAAATAAGATATACTGGGTGATCAAATAAAATAAGATATACTGGGTGATCAAATAAAATAAGATATACTGGGTGATCAAATAAAATAAGATATACTGGGTGATCAAATAAAATAAGATATACTGGGTGATCAAATAAAATAAGATATACTGGGTGATCAAATAAAATAAGATATACTGGGTGATCAAATAAAATAAGATATACTGGGTGATCAAATAAAATAAGATATACTGGGTGATCAAATAAAATAAGATATACTGGGTGGTCAAAGAAATTATACTGGGTGTCTCAATATTACTGATATTATACAGGGTGTTTGTTTTTTTTTTTTTTTTTTAATTTT
>NW_007379289.1:0-55115 GCF_000475195.1 Diaphorina citri | reverse complement strand
TTTTTTTTTTTCAGTGGTGTGCATCAAGTCTAAGATCTTTTGCATGGCAAGCAAGTACCTTACCACTGGACTAACCATTCCCCCTTTTCAATTTCCAGATACTTAGAATGTTATTCACTGTTTAACGTCCATTTTACTTGAAGAGAAAGTGTTTGGAAGAAATTGTACATCATTGCCCTTCTTGTAGCAAAGAAATCCTGCCTTAGAAAAATGAACACACAGAGTTTTACACTTGCTGAGAGGCTCATTCCAGCCACATACCTGCAGCAAGCTGCGGCCTCCAAGAGAACTCGGGAGAATCTAATACGCACACTTATTGAGCATGTAAGTATGATAGTTTCTTTCTTTCCTGCCAACTGTAGCCCATTCTGCCCATTGATTGTTTTTTCTTCTTCTTCTTCTTCTTCTTTTTTTTTCTTGGCTATTATCAAATAATTCAAAGGGTAGGTATTCAAAAAGCCATGATCATGTGTATCACATCAAAATATCTGTCAATGTTTTCCTTTACAGAAAAAATGGCCAGAGGAAGGTTGGGATGACTCAGTCATAGAGTTGTTCCTCAATGATCTCTCCCAGATGGACTCAAATAACTTCCCGGGTAATTCTGGTGTCGGAGAACGAGAGTCCCGGTTTGCTTCAGCCTTGGTTGCAAGACGCCATTTCCGGTAAGTGTACACAAGGAAGCTTTGGAAGACTGTAGATAAACTTTGAGTATAGGAGAGATGAAAGTTATACATGGGTGTAAAAGATGAGATACTCGTCATACAGAGGAAGAGACAGAGAGGGAGACCAAAACTGAGGTGGATAAAGAAGGTTGAAGAAAATTTGAGAGAGAAGGGATGGGGAAGAGAGGATGTGTTAGTAATTCACTGTATGAACACAAACTAAAAATTCATTTTAAGTAAATAATATAATAACTGAAATGTTGTTCACTCCCAATTGCAGGATGGGCCATGGGATTGGCAGATCAGGGGATATAGGGGAGGTACAGCCCAAGGCAGCCGGTTCTAGTTTGCTCATTAAATTAGCCAATGCTCTGTTGTTAGACACAATACGAGTTATGGGTAAGTGTGTACCTTTCAATAACATCCTTTTTATGATTTTAAATAGACATTTTATACTCAAGACTCTGCAGAATTTTTACAGATTGCATACAACCAAAACTGTTTGGGGTGTTGTAAGGAGATGATTTTATACTCTCCATTAAATAAAGTTACAAATTCAAATTCTCAGGAGTTTTTTTCTTTGGAAATCCATATTTTGAATGGGTACTTTTTACTTTTGGAATAATATCTCATTTAAAAGTTTGAGGCAGCCACCTTGGGAAATTAAAAAAAAAGTCATGAAATATTTCTCTCATGCCAATGCCTTCAACAAACATCTGAAAATCACTTTGGGATGGTCGTTATACACAGGGCTAGGTTTGAAGAAGAGGAAAAATAAACAAAAACAATCAATTTTACTTTCCTTTTTTTTTCTATTTTTAGCCTAACCCTATGTATAACCAATTAACCTCAACCTGATTCTTCATTCTAAAACATGTTGTTTATAATTTTCTCCAGGTGTAAACAACTCAGCAGGCTGTTTCCTGGTTCCCATGGCAACAGGCATGTCTCTGGTGTTGTGTATGTTGACGATTAAGCAGGACAGACCGGGGGCCAAGTTTGTACTTTGGTCTCGCATTGATCAGAAGGCCTGCTTCAAGTCCATTATCACCGCAGGTAAATAAGAATAAGTCCTGCCGCACCGCGCGACACGGCCTGAAACTCCAAACCTATGATAATGATACAGACCTGTCACACTCTAGGAGGCCCAAGTCGCGCGACTCTAGTGTAAGAAGTCTCTTTTTATACTTACCGCTCAAATGGGATGGAAGTTTAGAATCTAGATCTTCATATGAATTTATAAATGAATCAGTCTAAAGCTCTAAAGAGATGTACTAATCTATTGATTCTAAACTTACCTCAGTGGCAATCTATTTAAATAAATGGAGTGGTTAAACACAGCTTTCCCTAGCCTAATACATGCTGGAATTCTTGACATCCTGATGAAAATATAATTCTTTCACTATACACACAACTTGGAGGTGTACTTTTTAGTACCGGTATTTTCACACTTCACAGATAAATATATTTAGCTGTTAAAATACCCTGTTATCAGTTTATCTTAATCTTATCACTGATTTATCAAAAAAGCAGAAAAATCTCATTCATAAAATATTTCGTCAGAAAACTTTTGTTTACAAATCCATATCACGGTCACGTTTTACTTTTTAGTACCGGTATTTTCACAGATAAATATATTTAGCTGTTAAAATCCCCTGTTATCAGTTTATCTTAATCTTATCACTGATTTTGATTTATCAAAAAAGCAAAAAATCTCATTCATAAAATATTTCGCATGGAGGTATGATCATACCTCCATGATATTTCGTCAGAAAGCTTTTGTTTACAAATCCATATCACGGTCACGTTTTCTACCTTACGCACTGCTGTGAAGCGAGCAACATTATCTGTAGATTACGTGAATGCGTATGTGCGCTACGAAAAAAAAGGCTCTCGTTCATTTGTACCGATATCACAAACGGAAAATCGACAAAAAATAAGTAATACCTAGTCCATCCAGTTGGAAGTTACAAATTTATTTCATAGTAACTACTTTCTTTCCCGTTTCCGGATTCATCTCATTTTGCCGCAGTATCGAAAGTACAATAGGTATATGTACCTATTTACATAATTATATTTTACCCATTCTTTTTTATAGGTACCATCAGTATTTTTAATACCTTCCTATCATGCAACATGCAACAGTATCCGGTCCGGACCATAATAATTATATAACAATAAATAGGTAGGTACCTAATGCTAAGAAAATTTTGTGCTGTAGGCATTTAGTTACTGTAGGTGAAATTTTCGTGACTTACTTAAATAGGTACTTGGATACATTCCCCTTGGTACCTAGGTTGATGGTAGGTAGGTACACACTTATTGCTGAACTACCGTCGCATCGTAGGTAGGTATACGTGAATGCGTATGTGCGCTACGAAAAAAAAGGCTCTCGTTCATTTGTACCGATATCACAAACGGAAAATCGACAAAAAATAAGTACCTACCTAATAGTCCATCGTCCATCCAGTTGGAAGTTACAAATTTATTTCATAGTTAGGTACTTTCTTTCCGGTTTCCGGATTCATCTCATTTTGCCGCAGTATCGAAAGTAGGTATACCTATTTACATTTTACCCATTCTTTATTACCAGTAGGTACCTATTTTTAATACCTTCCTATCATGCAACAGTATCCGGTCCGGACCATAATAATTATATAACAATAAATAGGTAGGTACCTAATGCTAAGAAAATTTTGTGCTGTAGGTAGGCATTTACTGTAGGTAGGTGAAATTTTCGTGACTTACTTAAATAGGTACTTGGATAGTGGATACATTCCCCTTAGTAGGTACCTAGGTTGATGGTAGGTAGGTAGGTACACACTTAAAATGCTGAACTACCGTCGCGTCGTAGGTACTAGGTATACCTATATTAATAACTACGGAAGATAGGGTAGCTGTGTTCAGGTAGTTGTGGAGGAAGCTCTTTTATATTGCAAGATTACATCTAGGTATTATACACGAAAACCCAACCTTGCTTGCCTGTTTTGGCCTATTAGCATTAGATAACTACGAAGTATTATACGAACGAGACGTGAGATTCAATTTCAATTAGTACCTACCTACTGTTAAAAAAAAAAAAAAGAAAGAAAAAGAAAATAGCCAGCCTAGTTAGCTTGGTTGGTAAGTGCGTCTGCCTTGTAAGCGCTGAGCCGCGGGTTCAATTCCCCCGCCCGGGGCGGATTTTATCCTGATGGGATAATGTTCGTTCTCGAAACGGCTGGCTTTCTCCTATCCTGTCTTCCTTCTCTCTTCCATTTCGGGACGATAAGACCTTAGCAGTTACAGTTTCTAGAATATCACTTTTCTTTCGTGTAGAAAATTAGACATGTTCTCTGAAAATTGTAGGAGTAAAGATACCGAATAATGTCTTCTAAATATGCATAATGAAATGAAAAACCTGAGTGTATGCTACACCAGGTCAAATGGCCGATCGCGAAAGCGGCGGAAGATCTTATTGGAAGATGAGAGCTTTTATCTGCTTTACCGACCGTTGTTTTAGGCCCAGAGCAAATGTAGCGGTTACACTATTATTATGACACGACAGGTATGAAGTCAAAATTACTAGAATATCACTTTTCTTTCGTGTAGAAAATTAGAAAATTGTGGGAGTAAAGATACCGAATAATGTCTTCTAAATATGCATAATGAAATGAAAAACCTGAGTGTATGCTACACCATCAGGTCAAATGGCCGATCGCGAAAGCGGCGGAAGATCTTATTGGAAGATGAGAGCTTTTATCTGCTTTACCGACCGTTGTTTTAGGCCCAGAGCAAAGTAAGAATAAAAGATGAAAATAAAAGTCAAGAAACAATCAGAAAAAAAATCCAGGTAACACATAAAAATATGGGGATGGTTTGTCCAATTTTGGTCTCTATCGGGTCTTCTGGGGTCCTACTACTATTCCTGCATTTGAACAAAATCGGTACCTACTTTTACGTACCTACTAAAATATTTTGAACTTTTATACAGTAGATAAGTACCTAGGTAGGTAGAGCTCTATTACAGTCTTTTTATTGTTCTATTTTTGCCTGCTCGTATAACGTAGGTAATGGCAGCGCGCTCTAGTCAATTTTCCGGTAACACATCATCGTTACTTTGTTACATTAAAATGAGTTTTATAATTCTGGTATAGTAAGGAAAAGTGTATTATTCTAGTTCTCTAAACTTTCTATGTGTTATTGTGTATGTTTTACATTGTATTACTTTAGTTTAGCAACTAGGTACATATTTATGTAAGTTTCACTTTCTTAGATTACCCAGATAAGAAGAAATATGTATTTCACTTTCATATAAGTATATGCTAAGTACAAAAGTATCTCCCAAAACGTGTTTTTTCTTCTGTTTTTGCATCAAGTAAACAGACTCTATTACTATAAGAAGGAGAAATAAATTTTAGTCTATTTTCTCACAGATAGGTCCACATGGAAAAATTGGATTGGCGAAGTGGAGTACATCAACCACAGGTATAAAACCCCATGATACAGTCACATGTTTTGTACACCTGAGAATGCCAACCATGCTCACAAACTACTCATCGCCTCTTGTCCTCATAACTGTTCCAATGAGATTCTCTCCATCACTGCTATGCTGTCAGGTATGATGACCACACTGGAGTACTCTACGGGATGGGCATGCTACGACACAGACCACATGCGTCTAATGTAAATGTAGCAGTTGTTTCAATGCTGCGAAATAAAAACACTGAATCTTAAAAAAGAAAAAAAATACAGGTTTTTGAAAGCCGTGTTTGGTGGGTCACAAAATGATACAGGGTGCCCTAAATAGTGTGCAGAGCAGCATTCCTGAAACCAACTTTGTACTTTACATTTTGCAAAATTTTGAAACACAGTAACTACTACAAATGGTTATACAATGTGTTTTATAACTTGCAAACTGCAATATTTCTTGTGGAATGCAAGCCTGGACCTCGTTTCCCAGTATAATCATATACAACTGTTCAGTGTTCACAATAACTTAAGACTTGGATATCCCTACCAGTGCTGGTCGTATGACCCGATTGTACAGTTTGTACCCTATTTTGGACACCACTACAACAGTGTTTGCTTCTTTGCCTTCAACTTCTTGCTCGAATAGGGCTTCATGGAAGTTTGGATCAAACTTTTCACCAAGAGGATTTATTGGCTCCAAACCATGTCTTTTGAACACCTGTAAATAAGAAGAAACATAAAATGGATTTGGATAACTTCGTGATTGTAAAGAAAGAAAAAAGGTTATTGCAGGTTTTCATTTTGAGTTTCACTCAATTCTTCCTGAAATGTTGGTCCTCCTAATAGAGCTCAGGGAACAATACTCCCAAAAATAACGAGGGGCCAATACTCCCCAAAATAACGAGGGGCCAATATTTTTTTTTTGGTCTCTTAGTATGGGGGGTCGTGCAGTCAATAATGGTTGGGACTACGGACTGGGTTCTGGCCTTCTTGGGTTTGATTCCCGGACTGGGTGGACTGTTTGGCTGAGACTTAGTAATCAGCCGGGGGGTCTGCCTGATCTGGGGGTTGAACTTGAGTCTGGTTCCGGCTTGGTTCGTGGCCCCAACCATGGTAACACATCATCGTTACTTTGTTACATTAAAATGAGTTTTATAATTCTGGTATAGTAAGGAAAAGTGTATTATTCTAGTTCTCTAAGCTTTCTATGTGTTATTGTGTATGTTTTACATTGTATTACTTTAGTTTAGCAACTAGGTACATATGTAAGTTTCACTTTCTTAGATTACCCAGATAAGAAGAAATATGTATTTCACTTTCATATAAGTATATGCTAAGTATAAGTACAAAAGTATCTCCCAAAACGTGTTTTTTCTTCTGTTTTTGCATCAAGTAAACACTCTCAGCCAGCCTAGTTAGCTTAGTTGGTAGTGCGTCTGCCTTGTAAGCGCTAGGCCACGGGTTCGATTCCCTGATGTCCCTGATTTTATCCTGATGGGATAATGTTCGTTCTCGGAACGGCTGGCTTTCTCCTATCCTGTCTTCCTTCTCTCTTCGATTTCGGGACGATAAGACCATAGCAGTTAAAGTTCCCTCTGTCAAACCTCTTTAAATTCGGGGAGAAAAAACCAATAGAAGTTACATTCCCCCCTTTAAAACCTTTAAAAAAAAAAAAAAAAAAAAAAAACAGACTCTATTACTATAAGAAGGAGAAATAAATTTTATTTAGTCTATTTTCTCACAGATAGGCCCACATGGAAAAATCGGATTGGCGAAGTGGAGTACATCAACCACAGGTATAAAACCCCATGATACAGTCACATGTTTTGTACAGTGTACACCTGAGAATGCTCGGGCGCAGTCTCCAACCATGCTCAGGGGCAACTTGTGATTGTAGACCCCAGTCTTTTAATCCAAGCTTCAGCAAGAGCACCTTACATTAGCTTAGCATCAGCAGTCGTGAGATATTCTGTAGAATCACAGGGTGCCCTAAATAGTGTGCAGAGCAGCATTCCTGAAACCAACTTTGTACTTTACATTTTGCAAAATTTTGAAACACAGTAACTATTACAAATGGTTATACAATGTGTTTTATAACTTGCAAACTGCAATATTTCTTGTGGAATGCAAGCCTGGACCTCATTTCCCAATATAATCATATACAACTGTTCAGTGTTCACAATAACTTAAGACTTGGATATCCCTACCAGTGCTGGTCGTATGACCCGATTGTACAGTTTGTACCCTATTTTGGACACCACTACAACTGTGTTTGCTTCTTTGCCTTCAACTTCTTGTTCAAATAGGGCTTCATGGAAGTTTGGATCAAACTTTTCACCAAGAGGATTTATTGGCTCCAAACCATGTCTTTTGAACACCTGTAAATAAGAAGAAACATAAAATGGATTTGGATAACTTTGTGATTGTAAAGAAAGAAAAAAGTTTATTGCAGGTTTTCATTTTGAGTTTCACTCAATTCTTCCTGAAATGTTGGTCCTCCTAATAGAGCTCGGGAACAATACTCCCAAAAATAACGAGGGGCCAATATTTTTTATGCAAGACTTTTCCAAGTTTTACTTTTTGTGCCAGTTTTTTTTCTTATTTTATGTGTGTGTAAGTATTCTATTTGAAGAAAACATTATATCTTGTTGGCAAAAGGATTTCTGACATTTGCCTGTTTCCATTTCATTCTGCAGACAAATGAATAATCAATAGTGAGCTGAGCTAGGTAGCTGTCACTCATCCAGTTCTTTTGATAAGAGAACAACATTCCATGTCCTTTTCGTTAGTCATTACGAAACCAATTATTTACACAAATAACAAACTTAGCATTTATTGGATATTCTCCAAGAGACTTAGACTTACTTTTATTTTCAATGGGTTGTGAATCTCTGTCCCATTATTTTTTGAATAGTTACCTTTGCTATGAAAAAAAAATCCACCCTTGTCCGAAGTAGCCTTGTTAAACAGAGCCTTGCCCTGTTTTTATTTGTGTATCTACACTAAAACTTAACCACCTTATCACACCCATCTGGCTATCTCCAAATGTGTACAAACTGTGCACTGTTTCAGTTTAAAATTTTCTAATCAACAACAAAATACCTGTGGTCCACTCTACCACCTACATTTCTTTTTTTTTATATAAAAAAAGAGGATTGACAGAGGGAACTGTAACTTCTATAGTCTTATCGTCCCGAAATCGAAGAGAGAAGGAAGACAGGATAGGAGAAAGCCAGCTGTTCCGAGAATGAACATGCAGTCATAGAGTTGTTCCTCAATG
The DNA here is from genome assembly GCF_000475195.1 of Diaphorina citri. Taxonomy (NCBI): domain Eukaryota; kingdom Metazoa; phylum Arthropoda; class Insecta; order Hemiptera; family Psyllidae; genus Diaphorina; species Diaphorina citri. Next base: position 46,718 of record NW_007379289.1, on the reverse strand, counting down.
ATCTCTCCCAGATGGACTCAAATAACTTCCCGGGTAATTCTGGTGTCGGAGAACGAGAGTCCCGGTTTGCTTCAGCCTTGGTTGCAAGACGCCATTTCCGGTAAGTGTACACAAGGAAGCTTTGGAAGACTGTAGATAAACTTTGAGTATAGGAGAGATGAAAGTTATACATGGGTGTAAAAGATGAGATACTCGTCATACAGAGGAAGAGACAGAGAGGGAGACCAAAACTGAGGTGGATAAAGAAGGTTGAAGAAAATTTGAGAGAGAAGGGATGGGGAAGAGAGGATGTGTTAGTAATTCACTGTATGAACACAAACTAAAAATTCATTTTAAGTAAATAATATAATAACTGAAATGTTGTTCACTCCCAATTGCAGGATGGGCCATGGGATTGGCAGATCAGGGGATATAGGGGAGGTACAGCCCAAGGCAGCCGGTTCTAGTTTGCTCATTAAATTAGCCAATGCTCTGTTGTTAGACACAATACGAGTTATGGGTAAGTGTGTACCTTTTAATAACATCCTTTTTATGATTTTAAATAGACATTTTATACTCAAGGCTCTGCAGAATTTTTACAGATTGCATACAACCAAAACTGATTGGGGTGTTGTAAGGAGATGATTTTATACTCCCCATTAAATAAAGTTACAAATTCAAATTCTCAGGAGTTTTTTTTTTTTCTTTGAGAATCCATATTTTGAATGGGTACTTTTTACCTTTGGAATAATATCTCATTTAAAAGTTTGAGGCAGCCATCTTGGGAAATAATAATAAAAAAAGTCATGAAATATTTCTCTCATGCCAATGCTTTCAAAAAACATCTGAAAATCACTTTGGGATGGTCGTTATACACAGGGCTCGGTTTGAAAAAGAGGAAAAATGAACAAAAATAATCAATATTTTACTTTCCTTATTTTTCTATTTTTAGCCTAACCAGTCATAGAGTTGTTCCTCAATGATCTCTCCCAGATGGACTCAAATAACTTCCCGGGTAATTCTGGTGTCGGAGAACGAGAGTCCCGCTTTGCTTCAGCCTTGGTTGCAAGACGCCATTTCCGGTAAGTGTACACAAGGAAGCTTTGGAAGACTAGACAAACTTTGAGTACCTATAGGAGAGATGAAAGTTACATGGGTGTAAAAGATGAGATACTTGTCATACAGAGGAAGAGACTGCAAGACTTTTCCAAGTTTTACTTTTTGTGCCAGTTTTTTTTCTTATTTTATGTGTGTGTAAGTATTCTATTTGAAGAAAACATTATCTTGTTGGCAAAAGGATTTCTGACATTTGCCTGTTTGCATTTCATTCTGCAGACAAATGACTAATCAATAGTAAGCTGAGCTAGGTAGCTGTCACTCATCCAGTTCTTTTGATAAGAGAACAACATTCCATGTCCTTTTTGTTAGTCATTATGAAACCAATTATTTACACAAATAACAAACTTAGCATTTATTGGATATTCTCCAAGAGACTTAGGCCTACTTTTATTTTCAATGGGTTGTGAATCTCTGTTACCATTATTTTTTGAATAGTTACCTTTGCTATGAAAAAAAAAATCCACCCTTGTCTGAAGTAGCCTTGTTAAACAGAGCCTTGGCCTGTTTTTATTTGTGTATCTACACTAAAACTTAAGCACCTTATCACACCCATCTGGCTATTTCCAAATGTGTACAAACTGTGTTGCAACCCTTTCCAACTCTTCAACAAATGAAGTAAAAAAGCCTGGTAGGTACATAACTAAAAGTACTTTCACAATGAAGAAGACATTCAATACTTCCCATTTAGCCACTGGCTTAACACAAAAGCACCAGAAAGTAACCCTTGAAATATTTGCATTCAAAAGTCAAATTAACTAAAAGTACTTTCACAATGAAGAAGACATTCAATACTTCCCATTTAGCCACTGGCTTAACACAAAAGCACCAGAAAGTAACCCTGGAAATATTTGCAATCAAAAGTCAAATGTATTTTTTTTTTTCAGTGGTGTGCATCAAGTCTAAGATCTTTTGCATGGCAAGCAAGTACCTTACCACTGGACTAACCATTCCCCCTTTTCAATTTCCAGATAGAATGTTATTCACTGTTTAACGTCCATTTTACTTGAAGAGAAAGTGTTTGGAAGAAATTGTACATCATTGCCCTTCTTGTAGCAAAGAAATCCTGCCTTAGAAAAATGAACACACAGAGTTTTACACTTGCTGAGAGGCTCATTCCAGCCACATACCTGCAGCAAGCTGCGGCCTCCTGTTTTTATTTGTGTATCTACACTAAAACTTAACCACCTTATCACACCCATCTGGCTATCTCCAAATGTGTACAAACTGTGTTGCAACTTGCAACCCTTTCCAACTCTTCAACAAATGAAGTAAAAAAGCCTGGTACATAACTAAAAGTACTTTCACAATGAAGAAGACATTCAATACTTCCAATTTAGCCACTGGCTTAACACAAAAGCACCAGAAAGTAACTCTTTTTTTGTTATTAATATTTATAAAAAAAGAGTTACTTTCTGGTGCTTGAAATATTTGCAATCAAAAGTCAAAATAAATGTATTTTTTTTTTTTTTTCAGTGGTGTGCATCAAGTCTAAGATCTTTTGCATGGCAAGCAAGTACCTTACCACTGGACTAACCATTCCCCCTTTTCAATTTCCAGATAGAATGTTATTCACTGTTTAACGTCCATTTTACTTGAAGAGAAAGTGTTTGGAAGAAATTGTACATCATTGCCCTTCTTGTAGCAAAGAAATCCTGCCTTAGAAAAATGAACACACAGAGTTTTACACTTGCCGAGAGGCTCATTCCAGCCACATACCTGCAGCAAGCCGCTGCCTCTAAGAGAACTCGGGAGAATCTAATACGCACACTTATTGAGCATGTAAGTATGATAGTTTCTTTCTTTCCTGCCAACTGTAGCCCATTCTGCCCATTGATTGTTTTGAGCATGTAAGTATGATAGTTTCTTTCTTTCCTGCCAACTGTAGCCCATTCTGCCCATTGATTGTTTTTTCTTCTTCTTCTTCTTCTTCTTTTTTTTTCTTGGCTATTATCAAATAATTCAAAGGGTAGGTATTCAAAAAGCCATGATCATGTGTATCACATCAAAATATCTGTCAATGTTTTCCTTTACAGAAAAAATGGCCAGAGGAAGGTTGGGATGACTCAGTCATAGTGGTGTGCATCAAGTCTAAGATCTTTTGCATGGCAAGCAAGTACCTTACCACTGGACTAACCATTCCCCCTTTTCAATTTCCAGATACTCTTTATCTTCCCTGGGGAACTGTGGGGATCCCAAGAGAATTTCAATGCTAGGCTCAATGTTATTTCTAAGATCAGTGTCAGGTGCTCGTGTCATTACTTCCATGGAGAATCGGGAAGTATGTGGCTACAAGTTTGAAGGTGAGTCAAATAGGAGGGATGGCCTTTTGAAGCTTTATTTTAAGTACCAATACTACATTGTATTTATTCAGTGTACTTGTACATATTTCATGGTGGGCAATTCCCAGCAAGTAAGCGCGTTACCACTTGGCAAACTGCAAGCTTGTTACCACTGGACTAGCCGTGTCCCTTCTAACTAATTCCAATGTCTCTCTCCTCTCTCTCCAGGCTGGGGTGCCCACCACGCCAACTATCCCTTCCCCTACATCACAGCAGCGGCCGCCATAGGTGTACGCAAGTCAGACGTGGACCATTTCACCTACCGTCTGGACAAGGCCTTGGCTAAGATCAAGGGCAAGTCCGCCCCACCCACACCCACCTCACTTGACGATCTACCGCCTTCTTCTGGACGATCCGCGCGGTCTGGACGCTCTGTGAATGGAGAGGGTAGCAGTGCCGGGGGTGAGGGGAGTAGTGCCTCGACATCGCTAGCCAGTAGCAAGGACTCGCTGCGTAAGTAGCAACTCACTAACGCGACACCACTGAGCCCCAGATCTAGCACATCCCTACAGTCTAGATGTTCCAAATATCAACGTGATAATCCTGCCTTAGAAAAATGAACACACAGAGTTTTACACTTGCCGAGAGGCTCATTCCAGCCACATACCTGCAGCAAGCCGCTGCCTCTAAGAGAACTCGGGAGAATCTAATACGCACACTTATTGAGCATGTAAGTATGATAGTTTCTTTCTTTCCTGCCAACTGTAGCCCATTGATTGTTGTTTTTTTTTATATATAGCTATTATCAAATAATTCAAAGGGTATTCAATCCTGCCTTAGAAAAATGAACACACAGAGTTTTACACTTGCCGAGAGGCTCATTCCAGCCACATACCTGCAGCAAGCCGCTGCCTCCAAGAGAACTCGGGAGAATCTAATACGCACACTTATTGAGCATGTAAGTATGATAGTTTCTTTCTTTCCTCCCAACTGTAGCCCATTGATTTTTTTTTTTTTAGCTATTATCAAATAATTCAAAGGGTATTAAAAAAGCCATGATCATGTGTACCACATCAAAATATCTGTCAATGTTTTCCTTTACAGAAAAAATGGCCAGAGGAAGGTTGGGATGACTCAGTCATTGAGTTGTTCCTCAATGATCTCTCCCAGATGGACTCAAATAACTTCCCGGGTAATTCTGGTGTCGGAGAACGAGAGTCCCGATTTGCTTCAGCCTTGGTTGCAAGACGCCATTTTCGGTAAGTGTACACAAAGAAGCTTTGGAAGACTGTAGACAAACTTTGAGTTTAGGAGAGATGAAAGTTACACGTGTAAAAGATGAGATACTTGTCATACAGAGGAAGAGAAAGAGAGGGAGACCAAAACTGAGATGGAAAAAGAAGGTTGAAGAAGACTTGATAGAGAATAGATGGAGAAGAGAGAAGGCATTAGAATAAAGGGGGGTACTTAATGCCAATCTCAAATAAAATTGGGAAAAGGTGCAGTAAAAGAAAAACAAGACAAGTGAGAGGCATCCTTTTATTTGTTAGCATTCAGGCATTTTAGTGACATTTAAATCTGCATACCTATATGGAAAAGGAAATGCATTTTTTTTTTTTGTAAATAACTTTTCTTACTTGACAACTGTTCATTCTTAATTGCAGGATGGGTGGGGAGCGACTCCTCGAAACCAAAAACAATCCCATTTCAATAGGTAAGAACAAAAACAATCCCATTTCAATAGGTAAGAACAAAAACAGTCCCATTTCTATAGGTAAGAAAGGGAAAAACCATCATATTTACCACCGGTGTGTGTGTGTGTGTGTTATTGGAGCCGACATCTCCTGAATTAATCTACTTGAATTAAATTACTTATTTTATCGGGAATTGTAACAACAGAGGTCTTATCGTCCCGAAATCGAAGATTGGTAGAGGGAATTGTAACAACAGAGGTCTTATCGTCCCGAAATGGAAGAGTTGAGGACAGGATAGGAGAATGCCAGCCATTCCGAGAACAAACCTTATCTGTTTAGAATAAAGTTCTCCTCAATTAATCTACTTGAATTAAATTACTTGTTTTATTTAATTTATCCCAAGGCAGCCGGTTCTAGTTTGCTCATTAAATTAGCCAATGCTCTGTTGTTAGACACAATACGAGTTATGGGTAAGTGTGTACCTTTCAATAACATCCTTTTTATGAGTTTAAATAGACATTTTATACTCAAGGCTCTGCAGAATTTTTACAGATTGCATACAACCAAAACTGTTTGGGGTGTTGTAAGAAGATGATTTTATACTCCCCATGAAATAAAGTTACGAATTCAAATTCTCAGGAGTTTTTTTTTCTTTGGGAATCCATATTTTGAATGGGTACTTTTTACCTTTGGAATAATATCTCATTTAAAAATTTAAGGCAGCCATCTTGGGAAATTAAAGAAAAAGTCATGAAATATTTCTCTCATACCAATGCCTTTAAAAAACATCTGAAAATCACTTTGGGATGGTTGTTATACACAGGGCTAGGTTTGAAGAAGAGGAAAAATAAACAAAAACAATCAATTTTACTTTCCTTTTTTTTTCTATTTTTAGCCTAACCCTATGTCCTTTTTGGGGGGGGGGGGGGGGGGTGAGGTACAAACATGTGGGTATAAACTACCTGCCTCTGCACTACACAATCAATATACCTACCTACATTTTATTTTCAAATATTTTGATAGGTACATAGGTACCTAATATTGTACAATATTGGAATCGTAAAATGGTTTTTTTTCCCGAGCTCTTATTAGGTTCGGACCAGCTAAAGCGGGACAATATCGGGACTTTGGGCGAAAGCGGGACATTTTAGCGTCCCCAGAGGATTTCTCGGGACAGCGGGACCAGAGGCTCCAAAGCGGGACTGTCCCGCCGAAAGCGGGACGTATGGTCAGCCTAAGTATAACCAATTAACCTCAACCTGATTCTTCATTCTAAAACATGTTGTTTATAATTTTCTCCAGGTGTAAACAACTCAGCAGGCTGTTTCCTGGTTCCCATGGCAACAGGCATGTCTCTGGTGTTGTGTATGTTGACGATTAAGCAGGACAGACCGGGGGCCAAGTTTGTACTTTGGTCTCGCATTGATCAGAAGGCCTGCTTCAAGTCCATTATCACCGCAGGTAAATAAGAATAAGTCCTGCCGCACTGCGCGACACGGCCTGAAACTCCAAACCTATGATAATGAACGTATTTCTTGTAGAAGTCGAGATAATACAAGTGACCATAGGTGATACACTGAAAAATAGCATTGTTTCACCTATGGCCACATAGTGCCACATAGTGTCCATAGGTGAAACATATGCATTTTTCAGTGTATCACCTATGGACAGTACGGAAAACCCGGCTTAAAGTCAAAAATTTACTCAATAGGTATACCTAGATATTATTTCTACATCTTCTAGACAACATGATAATGATACAGACCTCTCACACTCTAGGAGGCCTAAGTCGCGCGACTCTAGTGTAAGAAGTCTCTTTTTATACCTACCGCTCAATTAGGATGGAAGTTTAGAATCTTCTTTGATGTTCATATGCATTTATTATAAATGAATCAGTCTAAAGAATAGTGGTAATGTTTGTCAACTTTCGATATATGACTCACGACTGGTTAACTTTTATTACCTAGTACAACAATTCAAAACTGAATTTTGACCCTAATAAGATGTTTTTCTCAGTCTTAACTTTTATGAGTACAACAATTCCAAACTGAATTTTGACCCTAAAAAGATGTTTTTCTCAGTTTCAAAAAATGACCCTCATTCAATGTTTCTACTTATTCCCCCCCAGGCCTTCACCCTATTGTGATCGAGACTCTGATGTCCGGGGATGAGCTCCGTACAGACCTAGTATCTCTCGAGTCTCAGATGGCAACCCTGGGCTCCGACAACATTGTATGCGTTCTCACCACCACATCGTGCTTTGCTCCCCGGGTAGCTGACAATCTGGACCCTATAGCCGCCCTGTGTCAACGATACAATATACCTCACGTCATCAACAATGCATACGGTCTGCAGAGTACAAGACTCATGAAGTTGATACAGGAAGCTGCTAGGTGAGTATCAACACAATGCATACGGTCTGCAGAGTACAAGACGCATGAAGTTGATACAGGAAGCTGCTAGGTGAGTATCAACACAATGCATACGGTCTGCAGAGTACAAGACTCATGAAGTTGATACAGGAAGCTGCTAGGTGAGTATCAACACAATGCATACGGTCTGCAGAGTACAAGACTCATGAAGTTGATACAGGAAGCTGCTAGGTGAGTATCAACACAATGCATACGGTCTGCAGAGTACAAGACGCATGAAGTTGATACAGGAAGCTGCTGGGTAATATAGGGTTGTTATTTATCAGGATTTCTTAGGACAGATCTGAAAAAAGTCTGGGTGGATTTCTTTTTTACTTTTAATCTTGTCAATAGGGGAAAATGAAAACAGATCGCTTAAAAAAAAAAGCTATCTGTTTTCATTTTCCCCTATTGATTTTAATTTGTTTTTCCAAGTGTTGTGTGTACCCTTGAAAGTTCTAGCTTTTTAATATTTTAATCTTGGTAAAAATCTTGGAAATTTTCGAGTATTTCGATCAATACCCAAGATCGCCTGTGGCGCTAAAATTTCCTTGGTTTATTTTCACTAAACGAACAAGCTTTAAAACAAATTTTCCTTTATTTTGTCCGTTTCTCCACAATTTCCGATCGGATAGTCTGATTTTGTTGTAACTTTTAAAAAAAAAAAAAAAAAAAAAAAAGCGATCTGTTTTTCCTTTCCCCTATTGATTTTAATTTGTTTTACCAAGTTTTGTGTGTACTCTTGAAAGTTCTAACTTTTTAATATTTTAATCTTGGTAAAAATCTTGGAAAATTTCGAGTAGGTATTTCGATCAATACCCGTGGCGCTAAAATTTCCTTAGTTTATTTTCACTAAACGAACGAGTTTTAAAACAAATTTTCCTTTATTTTGTCCGTTTCTCCAGATCGGATAGTCTGATTTAGTTGTAACTTGGCAACTAATTTACTGAACTAATAGTAAAAACATGATTTTTCTTCTTTGCAGGAAAGGCAGAGTGGACTGTTTTGTACAAAGTACGGACAAGAACTTCCTGGTACCTGTAGGCGGCTCCATTATATCTGGCTTTGATAAATCATTGCTCGAGAAGATAGCTAAAAACTATCCAGGTAAATTTTACTCATGTAACTCTTATTCTTGTTCTGAAGTTGGGCCTAAAATTGAAGCCAGCTCAAAACTTGCAACTTTGCGAATAGATCAGTTGCGCTTACTTAAGTGATGTTTCAAAGTCATAGAGCAGGAGCCTATATCACCAAAGATTGGAAAATAGATCAGTTGCGCTTACTTGGGTGATGTTTCAAAGTCATAGAGCAGGAAAAATAAGGACTAACGGAAGCTTACTTGGGTGATGTTTCAAAGTCATAGAGCAGGAAAAATGAGGACCAACGGAATTTTTCTTTTTCTTCTACGATGCATACTTGGGTGATGTTTCAAAGTCATAGAGCAGGAAAAATGAGGACCAACGGAATTTTTCTTTTTCTTCTACGACTCTTCTAAATTTCGAGATAAATCGATTTAAAAAATACCGGTAAATCGTAAACTTTGACGTCACGGCATACGCTCCCGTAGGCGATGACGTCAGAATTCATGACTCCCGCTTCGTTTCTGCGCATTTTGACGTGATATCTGACGTCACAACTCTTCGAACTTTTTCATTAGAACGGCAATTAAAAATTAAATTTTCGACCTAAAAGTTACCTTTTCCGAGTTTTAACTTCAGATTTGGATTTTTGACAATTTTTTACGTAGGAATCGACCTTTTATTAATAATATTTTCCCAATTGCAACTCCCTTTATCTTCCCTGGGGAACTGTGGGGATCCCAAGAGAATTTCAATGCTAGGCTCAATGTTATTTCTAAGATCAGTGTCAGGTGCTCGAGTTATTACTTCCATGGAGAATCGGGAAGTATGTGGCTACAAGTTTGAAGGTGAGCAGAGCAAATAGGCAATTAAAAAACGTTAGTGTTTCATTTCTTTTTTTGTTATTTCTAAGATCAGTGTCAGGTGCTCGAGTTATTACTTCCATGGAGAATCGGGAAGTATGTGGCTACAAGTTTGAAGGTGAGCAAATAGGCAATTAAAAAACGTGGGTGTTTCATTTCTTTTTTTTTTATTATTATTATTTCGTAGCAATTCTGCTACATTGGACTTCACAGGTCTGTGTCGTAGCATGCCCATCCATTAATATGCTCCCATCCCGTACGTACTTAGTATGTCCCTCATCAGATGGGCGAGAAAAGATACAGTACACAATGACCAGAAAATAACCCGTTGAAAAATTAGCAATCGCAATACGAACTTACTAACGCAATTTTTTCCCGATGATGGGCATTGAACCTGGACTTTCTGTAAGTGCGTTATGTCGTAGCATGCCCATCCATTAATATGCTCCCATCCCGTACGTACTTAGTATGTCCCTCATCAGATGGGCGAGAAAAGATACAGTACTTACACAATAACCAGGAAATAACCCGTTGAAAAATTAGCAATCGTAATACGAACTTACGAACCCAATTTCACCCCGATGATGGGCATTGAACCTGGACTTTCTGTAAGAGCGTTACCACTGGAATAGCCGTGTCTCTTCTAACTAATTCCAATGTCTCTCTCCTCTCTCTCCAGGCTGGGGTGCCCACCACGCCAACTATCCGTTCCCCTACATCACAGCAGCGGCCGCCATTGGTGTACGCAAAAAAAAAAAAAAAAAAAAAAAAAAAGAGAGAGAGAGAGAGATTTGGTAGAGGAAATTGTAACAACAGAGGTCTTATCGTCCCGAAATCGAAGAGTTGAGGACAGAATAGGAGAATGCCAGCCATTCGGAGAACAAACCTTATCTGTTTAGAATAAAGTTCTCCTGAATTAATCTACTTGAATTAAATTACTTATTTCATTTAATTTATTTGTAGGTTTAAATTAACCCATCAGATTGCGTAATCCAAGATTAAAATGGTTTAACCTTGGTTTAAAGTTTAAACTCAAAGTCTGGGCATAGATGTGGGAATCACATCTGCCGTTGAAATTACAGTATGTTCACTCCCATAGTCTGAAGGTAGGACTCTAATTGATATCATTTATAGGGAAGATCCTATTTGAATTTCTAGGTACTTAGGGCCCTAATTGAAATCATCTATAGGTAAGAACCCAAGTACATATTTGAATTTCTGGGTACTTAGGGCCCTAATTGAAATCATCTATAGGTAAGACCCCAAGTATTTGAAAATTTCCATTTACTTAGGGCCCTAATCGAAATTCTCTATATTTAAGACCCTGTTTAAGTTCGTAGGTATTGTCCATTTGAGCATTCCGTGATCGGGTATCGAGGATTTATGTTATTTACAAACTCGATTTGCTGAAGTTAATTTAGATACATGAAATAAAAGCACTAGTAACTAGTAAACGCTTTAATAGTTGAGGTGGGAGCAGGACCCTTCGGAGTAAGAAAAAACGCTTTCCATTTAAACACTGGTTGAAAGGAGTAACGAAAGGGCACATAAACACTTGCTTAATCTGCCATGGTAGATGTTTTTTTGACTTATGCCTTGTCCACAGCTAGTCCAAAGTAACTTTGATGTACTTAAGTAGAACTTGATGTACTTAAGTAGAACTTGATGTACTCAAGTAGAACTTGATGTACTTAAGTAGGTAATTATAATTACGATTATTATTTAGTGAGGCAGGTCTTTAACTGTCTGCCATGGTAGATGTTTTTTTGACTTATGCCTTGTCCACAGCTAGTCCAAAGTAACTTTGATGTACTTAAGTAGAACTTGATGTACTCAAGTAGAACTTGATGTACTTAAGTAGGTAATTATAATTACGATTATCATTAGTGAGGCAGGTCTCTGCATAGCGTAAAGGCCATACCAGGCTACCAGTCTTGTATGCCTAACATTTTTCAATCAGCTCCTTAATTATTGTCCTGATGAGGCTAAATGCACGTCCTAAGAAGCACGTCATGTCGGTTAATCGTCCAGAAATAAACCATGACTAACGTTGCTTAACATCAGTGATACGTCAGGAACTGATACTGTTACATTGAGCTACGAATTACGATAGCCACTAGGTACCACTGGCTGCAAATTTGTTGCTTTCCCTTCATGTTAACATTCAACATGGGGTTTTCCCATTGGCAATGTGGCTTGGAAATTTTCATCGACAACTTACATTTCACATGTTGCTTATGTGGACTGGCAGTAAAATTGTAGATAGCATTAGAATGATCTTTGTTTTATAGTATAAATAGTTAATGTACAGGGTGTTTTAAAAGTCTTGCGACAAACGTCAAGGCCGTCATTGCGCTGAATAAAGCAAATTTTACTCTTTGGAACCATATCTGGTTAAAAATAGAGCCCATTTTTATGGAAAAATATCCATATTCTTTGGAGAAATGGCACATTCCGGCCACAAGTAAAATGATAGGGCCCCTCTAGAAATATGGCGCAGTCGTATAACAATTTGAATATGGCAAAAAAAATTCCCAAAAAGGTTAAAATAAAAAAGTTAAAAATAGAGCCCATTTTTATGGAAAAATATCCATATTCTTTGGAGAAATGGCACATTCCGGCCACAAGTAAAATGATAGGGCCCTCTAGAAATATGGCGCAGTCGTATAACAATTTGAATATGGCGAAAAAATTCCCAAAAAGGTTAAAATAAAAAGTGGATCAATTGAAATATGTACGTCCTTGAAGTTTTCTGCAAGACCTTTGAAACACCCTATATAAGGAAAAAATATTGAATTTGAGCAATTTTTCGATATGAATTGATCTGGGTCCCAATTGGTCTCAAGTATTCTCCCTTATGGGTGTTAATTTCTAATTTTGGACTGAAGATCTAGTACAATTTTTTGTCGAGGATCCTTCTGCATGGCGAGCAAGCGCGTTATCACTGGGCTAACCATGTCCCAAAGGTATAAAGATACCTACAGCTAATTTTATTCTCCATTTGTCCCAAAGTCCGGTTTTGTAATTTCCGCTACGTCGATTTTTGTTTCATACTTATGTTCAAATATTTCAAACACTTAATTATATTTTATTTATGTATTTGAATGTTGGTAATCCTAAATGAGCTAAGCACCAAAATTTCCAAATTACTTTGATTGTTAGCTCCTTTGCCCAGATGGTCACCCATCCGGAGAGCAACCACACGCAACGTTGCTTATCTCCGGTGACCCATCGGGAACCGGTGCATTAAACCTGCTATCTGGCTACATTTATATCTTAAGAGTTACGTATTTGAAGTCTCTCCCTCTCTCTCTCTCTCTCTCTCTCTCTCTCTCTCTCTCTCTCTCTCTCTCTCTCTCCCTCTCCTCTATTTTCTTTCTCCGTTGTGTTGTCCACTACTATTTGGTCACCCTGTATATGTTTAGTTTTCTCCAAGAGTATTATTATTATTATTGTTGTTGTATAGTTTTGTACTGACCACACTCTCTCACTTGCTAGGGGCTTGCAGAGCAGTGGTGTGGTTGTTTCTAGGGGAAGGGGGCCCCCGTGTTCTTCGTTGAAGTTGGGGAATGCACCAGTCACAAAAGATCTAACTAGGTCGCAGTGACGTAGGACGAATTTCCTACGTCACTGCGATGAATTTCCTACGTCACTGCGACGAATTTCCCTTCCTCTCGAAGGCTTTTTTCTGGCCCCTTACCACTTAGCGAAAGACAAAGAGTGAAAATACAGAGAATCCCCGATACCGGGGGCCCCCGTGTTCTTCGTTGAAGTTGGGGAATGCACCAGTCACAAAAGATCTAACTAGGTCGCAGTGACGTAGGACGAATTTCCTAAAGTGACGTAGGACGAATTTCCTACGTCACTGCGACGAATTTCCCTTCCTCTCGAAGGCTTTTTTCTGGCCCCTTACCACTTAGCGAAATACAAAGACAAAGAGTGAAAATACAGAGAATCCCCGATACCCAATTGTGTCCACATATTGGAGTAATAAAGTAGATCTTGCCCTCTATATCGATGATGTGGACCTTTTGCTCTTCGAGGGCTTTTCTCCATTAAGATTATTTGATTAACATCAGTAGTTCTATGATGATAGAAGAAGGTAATAATGTAATTGGCTTGCGTGCTGGCGGGAGTTACTGAGTATCCTTGTCCGGCTAGTCTGATTCCTGAGGGGAGTGGGGGGGTAGAAAGATTTCCAGTATCCTTCCTGCTTTCCTGGAGCTCTGCATGGTCTATACAGGACACTTTGCACATTCCGTGATCGGGTATCGAGGATTTATGTTATTTACAAACTCGATTTGCTGAAGTTAATTTAGATACATGAAATAAAAGCACTAGTATCCGCTTTAATAGTTGAGGTGGGAGCAGGTCCCTTCGGAGTAAGAAATAACGCTTTCCATTTAAACACTGGTTGAAAGGAGTAACGAAAGGGCACGTCCACATATTGGAGTAATAAAGTAGATCTTGCCCTCTATATCGATGATGTGGACCTTTTGCTCTTCGAGGGCTTTTCTCCATTAAGAATATTTATTTTTTGACCTATTTATTTTTTTTATTAGGTCCCATTTAATTTTGGATTTTTTTTTTTTTTTTTTTTTTAAGAAAAAAAAAAAGAATTATGTATTTGTTTTATTTTAAAAGAATTTTTACGTAATTTTCTAAAATTAGGAACACACGTCCACGTACATCCGTACATACGTATAAACCATGGGCTAAAAATCACTTTTTTGACATCAGGGGATCTCAAAACGGATATTTCCAACCATTTCCCAATTTTCGAAATTTGGACCGATTGCAATACTTTCATTACTAGTATAGCTCGCTATACTGTGGTAATAGAAAGTAATAGCGAAAATAGTGATTATTCAACCTGAATTCTGAGACTACCAGAAGATTGATATACTGTATATTTGTTTAGGTTCTTTTGAAAATCACACAAGACGCCACTGTGGGGACCTAAAGTAACGTTGTAATAATAGTCAGGGGTGTATTTAGGGGGGTGGCTCGGGCTTCATTTTTGTTCCTTCACTATGGAACGGACTCCGAAAATTTGCAGCATCCACTCTAAGGATTATGTTAGCTGTTATGGACGGTCCATTATGTTAGCTGTTATGGACCTAGGTACATAGGTACTGATTTTCTCTAATCACGATCGAATAAACTACGGGCTAAAAAATTCCCGGAGGGACGGACCCAGCTTGTTGTTCCTTTACTATGGGACGGACTTCGAAAATTTGCAGCATCCACTCTAAGGATTATGTTACCTGTTATGGACGGTCCATTATGTTAGCTGTTATGGACGTACAGACACTAAAAAATGTCCAAACCAGACAAACTAAAGGTAGCGCATTGTGAGAAATACTTCCCCCCTCGTATTACACTAAACCTGCACCACTGCTCAAACTTATTTCCATATGGCACAGCGGCTGAGCCTCTTCGTTATTTTTTACTATAACATTTTTATATTATAGTTCCTTTTTATAAATTATTTAATTCGTGTTAATATTGTCCTGCCATGGTAGATGTTTTTTTGACTTATGCCTTGTCCACAGCTAGTACCAAGTAACTTTGATGTACTTAAGTAGGTAATTATAATTACGATTATTATTTAGTGAGGCAGGTCTCTGCATAGCGTAAAGGCCATACCAGGCTACCAGTTTTGTATGCCTAACATTTTTCAATCAGCTCCTTAATTATTGTCCTGATGAGGCTAAATGCACGTCCTAAGAAGCACATCATGTCGGTTAATCGTCCAGAAATCGATGTACTTAAGTAGGTAATTATAATTACGATTATTATTTAGTGAGGCAGGTCTCTGCATAGCGTAAAGGCCATACCAGGCTACCAGTCTTGTATGCCTAACATTTATCAATCAGCTCCTTAATTATTGTCCTGATGAGGCTAAATGCACGTCCTAAGAAGCACGTCATGTTGGTTAATCGTCCAGAAATCAACCATGACTAACGTTGCTTAACATCAGTGATACGTCAGGAACTGATACTGTTATATTGAGCTGCGATAACCACTAGGTACCACTGGCTGCAAATTTGTTGCTTTCCCTTCATGTTAACATTCAACATGGAGTTTTCCCATTGGCAATGTGGCTTGGAAATTTTCATCTACATTAATATTTTAAAGGCAAGAGAAGATTTGCTTAAGTACATTAGAAAATAAATTGCATACAAGAAGATTATAACAAAAGATAATACTAAAAAAGAAAAATTATTACAGAATTTCTGTTGGGAAGAGGAAATGCATTGAATGTGTCCCGTTGAGATGTAACCAATGGAGAGCGAACCAAAGAATAGAAATACCGGTGAAATTCCAAACACGGGTAAAACGGTGAAACAACAAGTCAACCGATGGAATTGATAACTCGGGAATTGGTTTATCTCGAATGAGGGGGAACAATGGAAATCGAATCTCTCCGGGACAAAAATCCAACACATCACTTGGCCCTTGAATAAAACGATTTTGAGCAAGTCAAATAAAAAGTACAGATAAATGTTTTTTATGTTCTACATAGGTGAGTATGTAGTAGATATTGCATTTGATCAAATACAAAATAGCAAAGCGGCCGGCCTTTTTATATTCTTACATATTAAAAAAAAAGTTATCAATATGCTGTGTCCAGCGATATTTGAATTAATATTTTGCAACAAAGTAAAGCATCCAATGACTAACAAGTTGAAATCTTTGTCCAAGATTGTCAAATTAATAAAAATATATAAATCCATAAAACTAGAGCGAAAAAACTTGATTTTAAAAGGTTGAAAAGTATCAAATACATGCCCCGAAAAAAGCTACTTTGTCCAATGAAAATAAGATTAGGCCGTAACTGATTTTCATTTGAGCCTGAACAAAGATGCGTTGATTGCTTGGAAAAAGAATATTTTAAAGGCAAGAGAAGATTTGCTTAAGTACATTAGAAAATAAATTGCATACAAGAAGATTATAACAAAAGATAATACTAAAAGAGAAAAATTATTACAGAATTTCTGTTGGGAAGAGGCAATGCATTGAATGTGTCCCGTTGAGATGTAACCAATGGAGAGCGAACCAAAGAATAGAAATACGGTGAAATTCCAAACACGGGTAAAACGGTGGTTGAATGTGTCCCGTTGAGATGTAACCAATGGAGAGCGAACCAAAGAATAGAAATACCGGTGAAATTCCAAACACGGGTAAAACGGTGGAACAACAAATCAACCCGTGGAATTGATAACTCGGGAATTGGTTTATCTCGAATGAGGGGGAACAATGGAAATCGAATCTCTTCGGGACAAAAATCCAACACATCACTTGGCCCTTGAATAAAACGATTTTGAGCAAGTTAACAAACTACCTAAGTAAAACTGTACAGCCTGATTTCAATATGATCAGGATTAATTGAACGTTTGCTTTCGACGGACAGAATAAGATAGAAGGTTTTAGTTTAGAATGTCTAATACAAAACGAGAAGGAAAAAAGATCAAAGACAGAATAGAGGTCTCTTTTAGAATTTCTAAATACACACTTAACATTATACAACTTGTATTAATACGTTGGATTGCTTGAAATAATTTCACGAGAGGAATGCTGCCAGCGTGGTACCAGAATAGAGGTCTCTTTTAGAATTTCTAAATACACACTTAACATTATACAACTTGTATTAATACGTTGGATTGCTTGAAATAATTTCACAAGAGGAATGCTGCCAGCGTGGTACCGCTTTCGACGGCGGACAGAATAAGATAGAAGGTTTTAGTTTAGAATGTCTAATACAAAACGAGAAGGAAAAAAGATCAAAGACAGAATATAGAGGTCTCTTTTAGAATTTCTAAATACACACTTAACATTACACAACTTGTATTAATACGTTGGATTGCTTGAAATAATTTCACGAGAGGAATGCTGCCAGCGTGGTACCGTACTCTGCTAAAGTTCTTCAAGGTAGCACTCTAGCAGCCTTCCTCTCAAAACAATATGATTAGATTGGGGGACAAGGGTTGGTGGCACTTTATTTCTCCAATGGCAGAGACTGGACAGGTCTAACAGCATTCCTCCTGTCACAGGGATAACATGCGTTTGCTATTGACCGCATCGGGGCTCGTGGCACAATCACCTCTCTGTTGTGAGGAACAAGACGGTACGATGGGGTTTGCCAGTGGTGTCATTCCTGAGCCGCCCTCCATGAGAGATTCGAAGTTGAAAACAATTCCGGTAGATGGCGTGCTGATCGGAATACCCGCAATGTCCGAGATGAGAGGGGCGGGGGCGGGGCCTCCGGTTCTTGATTCTGATTGGTGCTTGGAGACGGAGGAGGCGTGGTTTAGATAGGGGGAGGAGGAGACGGGGAGAGAGTTGGGGCGTGGTCGGTTGTTGTTACCTGGAAACAAATAGGAAATAGAATCATTAGTAAGATTTTTTTATGAAAGCATGTGTGAAAGGCAGCCTTGAAACCCCTATGACTGAAAGCTTTTGGCTCTCAGCTCTCTCTATGCGCTTTGTCGATTCCTTTTACGTGCTTGATGTGCTATGCTTTCCACTCTGTTTTTAGCATAAGGTAACCATCAGCAAGTGTTGTTGGAGATGGTCACCCGTCCAGATACTAACCACGCACAACGTTGCTTTGACAAAAGAACATTTGTTACAGCTGAATATAAACACACAACTTCTGCCTTCACTTCTCAAGCAGTAAAGAGAGAAGTAAATACGGCAGGACGAGTAGCAGGAGACAGGACTGAATATAAATGAGGCATTGGTAACTATCAGCAAGTGTTGTTGGAGATGTTCACCGTCCAGATACTAACCACGCACAACGTTGCTTTGACAAAAGAACATTAAATTTGTTAAAATTCTGTTATTAACGTAACAAGACTGCGTTACTGATGGAGATCAGGCAGAAATCTGCACATAGCTCTAGATACGTCAACACAGATTAACACAGAGCAAGGCTAAACTAAATGGCTAAATACAAGCCAGGATGCAATGAGGTTATTTTAATCTTATCTGCATATAGCTACTCGGATTCTATAGGTATAATATTCAGATCCTATGTAGGTATAGAATACCTATAGGTACCTACACACATTATTTGCTCAACACACATCCTATATCTATATCCTATCCTAAGCAATCTACATAGGACCTTGCTACGAGATTACGGAAAGATTTATTTGCAAAACAATAGATTTATGTACACACATTATTATGAGCTATGTTTACACACTTTATGTACAGGACTGGTATCATATGTACCTAGCTAATTATATATTTATGAAAGTATATTAGGTGTACCTTATCTCATTCAGAGGAAATATTGGTAAGTATCGCCGCATGAGAACTCCGTTGTGTCATTAATAGTGATACCAGTCTATCAATTTCCAATAAAACAGTTATGTTCAAGCAACGTTGTGCGTAGTTAGTACCTATTCGGATGGTTAAGATCTTCTCGGGCCCTCTCAGCTGTGAGAAGGCGGGCAGCTTGTAGCCAAAATGAAGAGTGAAACCCCATCACCGAAGATCTTGGCAGATAATTTACGTTAATTTTAAGAGTGGAGACTCAGACTACTCAGAGAAAGGTCCAAAAATAGACTGACTTTTGTATGAATATCTTTCTATAAAGGACTATAAAGGCGTGAATCTTTCAGAAAGATGCCAAATCTTTCAGAGGCGTGTAAATCTTTCAAAGTTGAACAAAGGCGTAAATCTTTCAAAGTTGAACAAAGGCGTAAATCTTTCAAAGTTGAACAAACGCGTAAATCTTTCAAAGTTGAACAAAGACGTAAATCTTTCAAAGTTGAACAAAGGCGTAAATCTTTCAAAGTTGAACAAAGGCGTCAATCTTTCAAAGTTGAACAAAGGCGTAAATCTTTCAAAGTTGAACAAAGGCGTAAATCTTTCAAAGTTGAACAAAGGCGTCAATCTTTCAAAGTTGAACAAAGGCGTAAATCTTTCAAAGTTGAACAAACGCGTGTAAATCTTTCAAAGTTGAACAAAGGCGTAAATCTTTCAAAAGTTGCCAAAACTCACCTAGCGCGACTCGCTTGTTGTTCGTATTGTTGACCGGCGCACACTCTGGGTGTACTTGGGTCCCCGGCTCAGACTTGATACTGATCGTCACTCCCCCCACAGTCACCTTCTCCTGTTCCAAGAACGACGGGTTTGGTGCGTTCTCGTCCACCCCGGTGTCTGGGGATACGCGGGACATACGACACGACATCTGGTGGGATTCTAGGAGAAGCTCTAGTTGTTGAACTTCGGCACGGAGCTGAGCCACCTCCTCGGACAGCAGGACTTTCTTCTGAGCGAGACCTTCGGTTTCCTGGAAAAACAGGAATAGAAATATATTAGAAAAACAGTCAGGAACAGAAATATATTAAAATCGAATCTTTCACGTTCGGTTTATTCTGCCGAGATAGGACTGAAAAAAAACCCTTAACCCACACCAGTCAAAGAGATCTTTTTTTTTAAAGAGGTTTGACAGAGGAAACTGTAACTGCTATGGTCTTATCGTCCCGAAATCGATGAGAGAAGAAAGACAGGATAGGAGAAAGCCAGCCGTTCCGAGAACGAACAATATCCCATCAGGATAAAATCCGCCCCGGGCGGGAATCGAACCCGCGGCCTAGCGCTTACAAGGCAGACGCACTACGAACTAAGCTAACTAGGCTGGTCTAAGAGATCTCAATTTATGTATAAAGCTGTCTGTGTCCACTGTCCAAACATAGTCGACGGTCGTCAATCGATGTCGACTGAAACCGTTCACTGCCTCGACAACATATGTAGATTCATTTCGTCGATCGACGGCGTCGACTATGTTTGCCTGTGGATAGAGCTTTAAAATGTGAGCTATGCGATATTCCTCCTACAAACATATAATGTGCTAAGCTGATAACTACTTTACGGATGCATTTAGTCCTTGAAAAGTCGTTCATATTAGCTCAGAGATGAAGTTAGATCTCCAGTGTACAGGAAAGATGTTGAGATAATCACTATAAACTATATAAGTGATAGGAATTTGCCTGTGTTTGGTTAACCTACATAGATCGTCACTCTTAGATTAATAGCGAATATTATACTGTGTCCTAGCATGCCCGTCCCGTAGTCATCATTTAGTATTCCCAGTCTAGGAGCTTACCTCCGTACATAAAATGCAGTTTCTTTGTGTTATTATATCACAACTTTGGTGCTCACTGGAGCATTGTAGGATTTTTCCCAATATCTCAATAATCCTAACATCAAATATTTACCTACCATGCTGGCACCGGTCGCTATGCGCATTTATATGTCATAGCTACTCATTTTCCTCACGAGGCTGAGTGGCCCCCGCGACATCTAGTCACGGAATCAATCATTTGTATGATACAAATTTCTTGACCCGCCGGGAATCGAACCCTCTCCCGCGTGCAAGGCGAGCGCAGTGACCACTAAGCCATGGAAGCTGACATTACCTCCGTACACAAAAAGCCACTCAGAGGATTAGGTGAAGGGACAAACAGACCTAAAAGGTGGGTTAAGCTTCCACGAATCTACGAATTAGTCCCAGTCGAAAAAAGTCGAAAGTCGTGAGCAATTTTTTTTTTTCTTTCGATAATGGGAATCGAATAGGTAGGTACTTACCATGAGTAATTCATTGGTATGATCCATGCGTCTCTTACGACACCGAGCTGCTGCCTGTTTATTTCTTTCTCTTCTCACTTCACGTCGCTTCTCCTCTTCTAGAGAAATCTGCAGGAGAGAAAATGAGACAAGATATTAGATAAAAATGAGTCCGCCAAATATCTAAATATCTCCCTAGTAGAAATTAAAAAAAAAGTCGATACGTAAGTTCCAACTGTACTGGAAAAAAAACTAGGGTGCCGGAAACCCAATCGAGTGACTGAGTTCCGGCACCCTAATATTGAACTCTTTATCGGGAAGCTCGACACTATAATAAAGCATTCCAACAACTTAAATCGTAACTGCTATGGTCTTATCGTCCCGAAATCGATGAGAGAAGGAAGACAGGATAGGAGAAAGCCAGCCGTTCCGAGAACGAACAATATTCCGTCAGGATAAAATCCGCCCCGGGCGGGAATCGAACTCGCGGCCTAGCGCTTACAAGGCAGACGCACTACCAACTATGCGAACTAGGCTGGCCTAAGAGATCTCAATTTATGTATAAAGCTGTCTGTGTCCACTGTCCACACATATTCGACTCCGTCGAACGACGTCTTCTGAAACCGTACACTGCCTCGACAATATAGCTTCATTTCGTCGATCGACGGCGTTGACTATGTGTGCCTGTGGATAGAGCTTTACAATGTGGACTATGCGATATTCCTCCTACAAACATATAATGTGCTAAACTGATAACTACTTTACGGATGCATTTAGTCCTTGAAAAGTCGTTCATGTTAGCTCAGAGATGAAGTTAGATCTCCAGTGTACAGGAAAGATGTTGAGATAATCATTATAGACTATAAGTAATAGGAATTTGCCTGTGTATGGGTAACCTACATAGATCGTCACTCTTAGATGAATAGCGATATAGCGAATATTATACTGTGTCGTAGCATGCCCGTCCCGTAGTCCTCATTTGGTATTCCCAGTCTAGGAGCTTACCTCCGAACACAAAAAGTCACTCAGAGGCTTAGATGAAGGGACAAACAGACCCTAAAAGGTGGGTTAAGCTTCCACGAATCTACAAATTAGTCCAAGTAAAAAAAAAAAAAAAAAAAGGGGTTAAACTTCCCCGAAATTACAAAATAGTCCAAAAAAAAAAAAAAAAAAAAAAAAAAAAAAAACGAAAGTCGTGAGCATTTTTTTTTTGTGTCGATAATGGGAATCGAATAGGTACTTACCATGAGTAATTCATTGGTATGATCCATGCGTCTCTTACGACACCGAGCTGCCGCCTGTTTATTTCTTTCTCTTCTCACTTCACGTCGCTTCTCCTCTTCTAGAGAAATCTGCAAGAGAGAAAATGAGACAAGATATTAGAATAGAAAGTAAAAAAAAAAATGAGTCCGCCAAATAAATATCTCCCTAGTAGAAATTAAAAAAAAAGTCGATACGTAAGTTCCAACTGTACTGGGAAAAAAAACTAGAGTGCCGGAAGCCCAATCGAGTGACTGAGTTCCGGCACTCTAATATTGAACTCTTTATCGGGAAGCTCGACACTATAATAAAGCATTCCAACAACCTAAATCAGAGGAAGTAACCCAATAATAGAGTCCTTCAACTTGTGGCACCCTATCGCTGTTTTTACTTTCTATTACTACAGTATAGTGAGTTATACTAGTAATGAAAGTATTGCAATCGGTCCAAATTTTTTTCCTCAGTGTGCCATATACACCGGGGTGATGAGCTCTAACCATGGGTATAGGCCAATTTTAAAAAAAAAAAAAAAAAAAAAAAAAAATCTCTCGCCATATATCCACCACTGGTAAAAACCAGTAGTATAGGTACTATAGGTACGTACCTAACTATGTAGGTACCACAAACATTTCCCCACAAGTTAAAAAAAAGAAGAAAAAACAAAAGAAAGTAATAGTTAGGGTATTGGACTTCTTGACTGTTTTCAACACCTTCGGCACTGATTTTAAAATTAAAAACCTCCAGTAAATCGGCCAATTTGGCCGCGACTCCTGCACTGATCAGTAAATTATTGATGATGTCCACATTCAAATCCAAATATGTAGGTACTTAGTTAAATCAAATCATTGAAATCACACACAAATGTCATAAATAAATATCATAAAATCGAACGACTCGAGAAGTGTTGAAATATTTCGACCCGTGATTTCAAAGGCTGTGAAATCCCATCGTAAATATTGATTTAGGTCTTCATAAGTCAACGGAATCATTGGAAATAATCATCAATCAACCGGCCTAGTTTTTTATCTCTTCAGATTCGATAAGAAGGTCCCCCCTGAATTTCAGTACCTAACGTAACTGAAATTCGAAGTCAATGTCCTAAATCCCAATCTAAAATCTAATCTAAATGACTTATTTGTCCCTAAATCCCAATCTAAAATCTAATCTAAATGACTTACTTGTCCCTAAATCCCAATCTAAAATCTAATCTAAATGACACGGCAATGAATGTCCTCTGTAATGTTCCTAATACAAAATAATAAGAACAGTGTGCGTGGGGAAACAATAATGAAATTCTAACACGCAGATCTTAACAAGATAGGGGGGAGAGGCGGGGGCAGGAGAAACAGTTTTTGGGCATAATTTTCACGGAGGAAGGAGAAAAAAATGTCAAAAAATCGAAATATAAAAGAAAAAATAAGGAGATAATAATAATAAAACGGGATTTTCCAAATTGCAAAGGGAAAAAAGAGAGAGAGGGAGAGAGATATGAGAGAGGAGAAGAAAAAAACAAACGGACAGAAATGAAAAGAGCACCCTCATAAATTTGGTTTTATTTTGTTTTCTAATGTATGTAGGTAGGTATAACCTAACAGATATTGTTCTTATACAGGCGTGGATCAGAGAGGTTGACCAAGTTCAAAATAAATAAGAGCAATTTAATCTCTGATGTTCACTCTTCCACTACAAATCTCAACATAAACGAGTCCACCGTATTATACAATGTATGTAGTTTTGGCATCTCCACTAATTTAGTATTGAACATCTAGCCAACTGGGTACTCTGGGTAGTTAGGTAGCCAACCTCAGTGGTGTAGTGGTTAGTGGACTTTGAATCTGGAAGTTGGTGGTTCGAGTCTAATTCAAGTTATAGAATTTAGCGTAGTGGCATTAAGCAGGAAAGGCTATTTGTCACAAGACAGTTAACTTTGGATTCTGAACTTTGTATTCCATGCCTGGTTTTCTACACATTAAAATTTATTCTAGCACTTCTTGTGCTTATGTTTATGCGTATAATCCTCTCTCTCTCTCTCCCTCTCCCCCCCCCCCCCCCCCTCTCTCTCCCCCCCCCCCCCTAGGTCCCCTATAGTACGTATGGTAAAGAGACCTACCGAAATTAAAATAATGAACGAAACATACACATCCCACACACTTGTGTGATGTGAGTGGAATTAAATTATTATTTGTTTTTTATTGTTCCAGGGCTCTGTACAAAGTAGGTACTTACTTATTGTGGGTATGCTCACCATGTCTCTTTTTTAAAGAGGTTTGGTAGAGGGAACTGTAGCTACTATAAGGTCTTATCGTCCCGAAAGCGAAGAGAGAAGAAGGAAGACAGGATAGGAGAAAGCCAGCCGTTCCGAGAACGAACATTATCCGTTCAGGACAAAATCCGCCCCGGGCAGACTATCCAAGCTAACCAAGCTGTCAGCACGGGTTTCTGTTTTATACTTTTCACTTCCCTTATCTTTTTTTAAACTAGATATTATTACTATGTCAGAAGAAACTATTAATACCAGTCTAACTTAGACCCTTTGGTATCCTGCATTCACGATTACACTACTGGTTTCCTGATCAAAAGGTCGCGGGTTCGAGCTTACCTTGTGTATACGAGGAGGTTATTAACACAGATTAACACAGAGCAAGGCTAAACTAAATGGCTAAATACAAGCCAGGATGCAATGAGGTTATTTTAATCTTATCTGCATATATGTGTACCTACTCGGATTCTATAGGTATAATATTCATATCCTATGTAGGTATAGAATATAGGTACTTACACACATCATTTGCTCAACACACATCCTATATCTATATCCTATCCTAAGCAATCTACATAGGACCTAAGCATACATATCTACATAGGACCTAAGCATACATATCTACATAGGACCTTGCTACGAGATTACGGAAAGATTTATTTGCAAAACAATAGATTTATGTACACACATTATTATGAGCTATGTTTACACACTTTATGTACAGGACTGGTATCATAAGTGCCTAGTTGTTCAGACCATCCAACTGTAAGCAGAAGAGAAAAGCGGGGAGATGAGTATGATTGGGAGGGATAACTGATTTCTTTTTGAGGGAGGAGAGCAGAATAGAATATACCTTGTTTATCCTGCCAAAATGAGACTGAAAATCTTCTGGCAAATAAACCAGACATCTTCTAGAATGGGAGTGACTTAAAAAGATTTGCCAGCGACAGTCATTGCCCTCACAGATGTCACCTTGTGACCTCATATCTGTGAGGGCGTAATTAAAAAAAAAAGAAAGAAAAGAAAAGCCCCTTTACTCTCGTAGTCTAAACAAGGTCTTATACGTACGGGTGTTCAACCTAAAAGTGAAAAACCTTTAAAAACATTGCATAACTATTATAATAATATATGTAGTTGTTGAGACGTCAAAATATGTATTGCGAAATGTACGGTGCGAAGGGGCTGAGCGCATATTTCTGGATTGTTAGATTTGGTAAACCCCGCTCTTAGGGGTACAAAACATGAAGTCAACCTCATGATCAAAACCGACCCTCTAGCCCCGACCCACGTGGGAGCCTAACATGCAACTTTGAGAACGGCTACTCCATCACAACAACAATAGCTTCTCAAATTCCTCTCTCTAGCCTTCGCCTCTCCCATGGCGGAGAGATGGAAATGTTGCGATACTATTTTTGAAAATGTTTCAATGTTTCGTTCCCTTTCTACCCGCGCACTATGAAAGCGCGACCCAGGATAAAATCCGCCCCGGGCGGGAATCGAACCCGCGGCCTAGCGCTTACAAGGCAGACGCACTACGAACTAAGCTAACTAGGCTGGTCTAAGAGATCTCAATTTATGTATAAAGCTGTCTGTGTCCACTGTCCAAACATAGTCGACGGTCGTCAATCGATGTCGACTGAAACCGTTCACTGCCTCGACAACATATGTAGATTCATTTCGTCGATCGACGGCGTCGACTATGTTTGCCTGTGGATAGAGCTTTAAAATGTGAGCTATGCGATATTCCTCCTACAAACATATAATGTGCTAAGCATAGGTGTGTGCTTGGCGCGCATGCGTGGTCGATAGACAAGAGTTCGAAATTGACTCGATTTATGTTTGTTTTTTCGAAAAAGAAGTGAAATAAAAATAGTGTGAAAACAAGGAAATGAAAATACTGTTGAGACAAATGCTATAAAAACAATAACCACAAGTAGGTAGGTAGTAGGTACCCAAGTAAGTAGGTATCTACATCTATGTAGGAACCAACTCAATATGAAAAATTCAGTCTTATAGACAAGAGTTCGAAATTGACTCGATTTATGTTTGTTTTTTCGAAAAAGAAGTAAAATAAAAATAGTGTGAAAACAAGGAAATGAAATACTGTTGAGACTTGAGACAAATGCTATAAAAACAATGACCACAAGTAGGTAGGTAGTAGGTACCTAAGTAAGTAGGTATCTACATACAGTATCTACATCTACATAGCCAAGTAAGTAGGTATCTACATCTATGTAGGAACCAACTCAATATGAAAAATTCAGTCTAAAGGCTTAAGGGCGATTTGGTTTGCTCTCTTTATGTCGCATTTTCCGTAAAACTTCTTTCAGTTCAGTTAGCTTTAAAAGATTCAAGTTAAACTGATTGCATTAAGCTGATGGGTGATCTTGTTCTAAAGTTCAAAACGAACCCTTTAGATTGCTATATGGATTATGGAGTGCTCTCAGCCTCGTAAGGTTTTAGACGTTGCTGGAAATGAAATTCCAAGCAAGTGCCTACGTTATTTCCCTCAATTTTTGGAGGAATTTTCCTTTAGATTGCTATATGGATTATGGAGTGCTCTCAGCCTCGTAAGGTTTTAGACGTTGCTGGAATGAAAATTCCAAGTAAGTGCCTACGTAATTTCCCTCAATTTTTGGAGGAATTTCCCTTTAGATTGCTATATGGATTATGGAGTGCTCTCAGCCTCGTAAGGTTTTAGACGTTGCTGGAATGAAAATTCCAAGTAAGTGCCTATACGTTATTTCCCTCAATTTTTGGAGGAATTTTCCCGTACGTACCGCGTTATAGAAAAACTCCTGGTTCAAAAACAAAGTGAGATCTAATGGCTCTGATGCCATCATTTTTCGAAAGTTCGTCGTTGTACCGCGTTATAGAAAAACTCCTGGTTCAAAAACAAAGTGAGATCCAATGGCTCTGATGCCATCATTTTTCGAAAGTTCGTCGTCGTACCGCGTTATAGAAAAACTCCTGGTTCAAAAACAAAGTGAGATCCAATGGCTCTGATGCCATCATTTTTCGAAAGTTCGTCGTCGTAAAAATAAATACAAAAATAATAAACAATGGAAAATAAAATACAATATTTATACAGTAGGAAAATTAATAAATTAATTCGTTCGTTCGCGCGCGCGTTTCAGTAAAATTTTAATTCGTGGTGTGGAATTTGTTTGGGCACGTTCCCCCAAAGTACGTGATCACCATTCCCGGCGGAAGTCGAAATGCAACTGAGAGCCAAACTGTTCTACTCCGCCGCGCTGACGTACGCCGGCCAGTTTTACTTTCTATTACCAACAAGTAGAGGGAATTTAGGGTAGTGAGAAATCATTTCTATCGGTGAAATTTTCAAAATCGGGAAAAGGGTGGAAATATTCGTTTTGTAGCCCGCTGAGTCCAAAAAAGGTCCTTTTTTTGCCCATCACGGTCTTGTACGAAATTCCCGGTATGGCGTAGGGCCGAAAGACGCGGCTGTAACAAATTGGTAAAAATCGGACAGTCATGGCACCCATCCAGATAATAACCCAAGTCAATGTTGTTTTATTTTTCCCAAGTTCATTTTTACTTTACTTATCCTGTAGGAAGGAAAGTAATGTATTTTGTACTCACTAAATGTACTTAATGAAAATTCGTGTGATATTCACACCAGATTTTTTTTTTTTTCTCACACATTAGCCAAAAATTTGAAGTGTATAAATTCTGCGAAGTGTGGGCGGCATGGGCCATTTCTTCTGAGACAGATGTGTGTTCAAACATTTAGTTATTTAGTGGGGTACGTGCCTAATTACTCGTACTATGTAGAAATGTCAAATGTTCTAATAAATGATTAATTCTTTGTGAAGCAATGTCCAGAGCCAGTTTTAGCTATTGTTAACAAATAATACCTAATAGGTACCTATCTCAAACAGTGGAGATAAAATGATAGGTAGTTACGTGAGTATATACAGGATGTATGATATAAGACGGGAACAAGATATTCAAGATAGGTACCTCCTATGAGTGCTATTTAGGTCTGGTGGTACCAATAGAGCTACTTCTCAAACCATAGATAAAAGGCACACAAAATCGGTTCCATAGTAAAAATACCTTCCACAATTCCATGCCTAGTGTTTTAAAAATACAATGGAATATGAAAAAATTAAATAAAGCAAGAATAAAATTGTTTTTTTATAATCGTGAAATATTTTTTTAAAAAATAATTCAGATAAAAATAAGAATATAATATTTTTATCAAGACAATTACGATTAAAAGTTTTTAAAATGGTGAGCTTTCGATATCACTCAGGACATCATCTTTAGACCAAGATAGATGTTGACTCTATCGCAGCAGGAGTATCGCAGCAGGAGTAAATCAAGAATACTTTAATGAGAAGAAGTTATGGTCCCTAAAAGTACAAACCCCAAAAAGACCCAATGGATCTCAAAACTTGGAGACAGGTGCTGAAAGTGTCAAAACCGCATCAAATTGGTACCCTCGAAAAAAAGACTCAAATGCAAGGCTGAAAGTGTCAAAACCGCATCAAATTGGTACCCTCGAAAAAAAGACTCAAATGCAAGGTCTCGTCGATTTTTAACAAGACTTCAATTTCAAACAGTTCAACCAAAAGTTCGGTCAACGCAACCACCCCGTAGAATCAGCAGATATGTTAGATACCTCTACTATTAACCACCAGCATGTTGTTTACTCCGCGAGGAATTATGAATGGGAGGCAATCGAATGAATGGCATGAATCATACGCAAATACTAAGAAATTGTCAAGATATAAATAGTATACCTTGAACCACTTGAGCAAGTCGATAGTCACTCTATGATAGAGATCAAGTAGCTTACCTAGGTAATTAGGTATCGTGATGCTAGTAGGTGTACCGGGGATCAAGCTAAAGACATTAATTAGAAGACCTAAGACAATGATTAGAAAGCCTAAGGCAATAATTAGAAGAAGGCCTATGAGATCAAATCATCTGGAAGAGCATCAAAACACCTACAACACTTGCACATCCTGTTGGAATCATCAAAGACATTGTAGAGGAAAATCAAATAGGTAAATCTCATCAGCAAAGTAGGCACAGTGTATATAAAGCAATGAATCTAATCAACCTACCTACACCAAAGACATGGACGAAAATTGAACAAAATAATCTACCAACAAACCTAGAAAATCTTCATCGACCAACAACTTAACGGCTCTGAAGTTTTCAACAGTATTCAGTCCTTGGACCAAATGAAATAGGTAAATAATTAGATCTAACTAATCTAACAAATAGATATGTAATTATTGATGTAGACTTGATCTCTAATTTAAATTTTATGTTAAAACAACTATAAAAGGCATTAATTTGATCTGATACTAATATGTAAATCTAATAATCCATGTAAAATATACTTTACATCTCTTTTGGGACCTACTTCGATATGGAATCTATCTGACCAACCAATCAAATCATTCAGATCAGACGTGTAACCAAAGACCTTGTTGCCAAGTTGTGCCTAAATTGTCCCCAGGACATAACATATCACACAATCAGGTCTAAACATGACTGATATTGTACATATACGAACTATATTAAAAAGTGAAACCTTCCACCAAACTGAACACCAAACACAAGGTTTGAGCGATTTTCTGATCGGGTTGCATTGCATCATTGTACGAAACTACTGGACAAGTAGGTAGACCATATTGGTATTGGTGTGAGTGACTTCAGACACGTTCGAACAAGTCTTCTAAATTTAATTCAGTCTAGTAGAGTTCTTTGTTAAAGACTTAATAAGTACTCATGTACATAAGAAGGTAGGTACGATTACAATTGTATGTTCGTATGTACAATTTTGTACATCGGTGGAAGTTGGTTGTACAATTTATTGTATACTACGGAATTACGGAGTAATAATAAGGTATCTAATAACTAATAACACTATTAGCCCTGTATGGGGTTATCTTACAACGTCGGATGCGTTATGTGATAAGGGCGGAAGCCAAATCCGCCAGTCAGTGCGTTTTTTGCCATCAAAGATGGGTAGGTACTCCGTGTAAAGAGCTAATAGAAAACAGGAACATTAAGAACAAATAGTTGATCGATTTGGTGGTATAGTTTATCAAGGAAAAAGCCTAACGTAACTGAAATTCGAAGTCAATGTCCTAAATCCCAATCTAAAATCCAATCTAAATGACTTATTTGTCCCTAAATCCCAATCTAAAATCTAATCTAAATGACACGCCTCGGTGGCGTAGTGGTCAAGACGCTCGCCTGGTAATCAGGAGGGCGTGGGTTCGATCCCAGCCGAGGTATGGAATTTTATCCTCATCATTTATTTGAGAATTTGACCACATAATAATGGAGCTCTAAGGGTTAGGTGGTAGAGAACGCCTAACGCCGTGAAAAAATGAGAATATGCCCAAAGGGGGCGCCATGCAAAAAAGTTTGAGAACCACTGACCTAGACCTTGACGGACGTCGACTATGTGCGGACTAAGAGCCTCCTTTGTTAATTTGTCTCAACTCCATGAATTGTTTTAGTACCTAATGTCACCACTGGTCGCTACTCGGGTAAAATAGCTACTCAGTTGTCCTCACAAGGCTGAGTGCACCCCGTGTTCCAAGCACAGAGCCAAAAAAAAAACTTCGACTCTGCCGGGAATCGAATCAGAAACCTCGGGAATCAGAGGCATCCCACAGGTGGTGTTGTCGCCACCGTCAGTCGTGAGAGATTTGAGAGACATCAGCCATTAAAAAATTGCACATTAAAATTGGCACCCTTCTTGCGCCTGTATTACGACATCAAACAAATTTTCGAAGCAAAACAAGACACCACTGGTCGCTACTCGGGTAAAATAGCTACTCAGTTGTCCTCACAAGGCTGAGTGCACCCCGTGTTCCAAGCACAGAGCCAAAAAGAAACTTTGACTCTGCCGGGAACCAAATCAGAAACCTCGGGAATCAGAGGCATCCCAGACAGGTGGTGTTGTCGTGAGAGATTTGAGAGACAGCCATTAAAAATTGCACATTAAAATTGGCACTCTTCTTGCGTCTGTATTACGACATCAAACAAATTTTCGAAGCAAAACAAGAAAAAAAAAAAAAAAAAAAAAAAAGAGGGGAAAAAGGAGAAGAAGAAGAAGAAGAAGAAGAAGAAGAAGAAGAAGAAGAAGAAGAAGAAGAAGAAGAAGAAGGAAAAAAAGAAAATGAAGAAGAAAACTGTTTCAATATTTGCACGATGCATAGTTCGACTTAAACCTCTGAGTCACTCATATTTGTAAGCAATAAAAAAATTCACAATAATTACCTAATTACACATTTTGTTATCACTTAAGAACCTATAAGGACCGGAAGTGGCTCACTAGATACAGAGTGAAACAAATAATACCTAATAGGTACCTATCTCAAACAGTGGAGATAAAATGATAGGTAGTTACGTGAGTATATGTATATACAGGATGTATGATATAAGACGGGAACAAGATATGCAAGATAGGTACCTCCTATGAGTCCTATAGGTCCGGTGGTACCAATAGAGGTACTTCTCAAACCAGAGATAAAAGGCACACAAAATCGGTTCCATAGTAAATAGCTTCCACAATTCCATGCCTAGTGTTTTAAAAATACTACAATGGAATATGAAAAAATTAAATAAATTAAGAATACTTACATAATAAGAAGAAGTTATGGTCCCTAAAAGTACAAACCCCAAAAAAGACTCAATGGGTTAGTCCAGTGGTAACGCGCTTGCTTGCCATGCAGAAGGTCCCGAATCCCACCATCGACAAAAAATTTGTACTCGATTTCGATTGCAAATATTTCAACGGGTTACTTTCAGGTGTTCTCGTGTTGACCCAGCACCTACATGGGAAGTATTGTGCCTCTTCTCGCCCATCTGATGAGAGGCATACTACGGGATGGGCATGCTACGACACAGACCGCATGCGTCCAATGTAGCAGTTCTTTCATTGCTACGAAATAAAAACGGCGGTGAAACACTCATCTTTTAAAAAACAAACAAACAAACAAACAAAAACAAATCCCAAAACTTGGAGACAGGTGCTGAAAGTGTCAAAACCGCATCAAATTGGTACCCCCGAAAAAAGACTCAAATGCAAATGAAAGGGGACACCCTGTCCTGAGGCATAATCTTTACACATAGGCCGTTATTCTTCTGAAATTTTACTTGAATCTTCACGAAGTTTGTCAAAAAAAAAACGACTTCCGATTTTCTCACCCCAAAACCGATTAGTGCATTGAAACAAGGAGATCATAATTATAGGCCCCGATTAAAAAAGAAAAAAAAATCGAAAATTTTCACATAGGCCGTTCTTCTTGGGAACGATTCATTTATTAGAGTGACATTTTCTTTCTGTAATCCCTCAGTGAGAGGAAACTCGGAATACCGGATTAAGGACGGGCATGGGAACTTGCAAGCTTCTAACGGTACAACTCCTTTATCTGGACATTTATATTATTTATAAATTGTGAATGATATATTATTTATACTGACTCATATTGTGAATGATTCGTGAAAGTCGGATGCAAGTTTCATATTTGTCATTTTAGCATGAACTGCTCATGACATAACGATGCTAACTATCGTCGGGCATTGAACTACTTAGTCGCGCGTCGCGTTTGAACAGTTGTCAAAAAATACAACTAGTATCACCTACTTGTGGAATAATTAGGAAGATAAACACGTGCCGTATGCCAGATGTGTGAGAAGCCAACAAAATTTAGTTAGCACCAACGACCTATACCAAAAGTAGAATTAAAACCAGGCAAAAAACTCAGTGAGAAGTGCAAATAATGAATAAGAATCCTTTGAGGCGCTCTCCCAAAAAAGCACACATCGCATCACGTTTGGAATAGTCCAGATCAAGTCAGATCTGCGTAGGAATTGTGTCATCACATGATGTCACAGCTCAAAATCTTGCATCACCTACAGACGTCATCACAAGGCGCAATCTAACTTTCCCCACATGCTACCATTGCTACTGGACCTCAGACCACTCATGCCCACAAGAAATGCTACAACTAATGAAGATATCAGCAACGATTCCTCACATTGCAGTCTTTGTGTTATGGATGTCATGATTGGAATGCGCTCTAGCTCTCGTTATGGGCAATCGGTCTAACTTGAAGGGAACTGGATACTTGTAGCAAAACCAAGCAAACATTATATTCCATGTATATAGACTTGTAGCAAAACTAAGCAAACGTCCATGTCCTACGTCAGCGGAATCCGAAGATTATGATCGGAGGATTATGTAACCGGACACTCGGATTGGTCGAGATGTTTCCAGCCTTTCTCAACATAAGTAAACATCAGCGCATTATTAAATGAACATCACAGGAGTGGATTGTTAAATGAAAACGTAGGTTCTAAATTTAATACAGTCTAGTAGAGTTCTTTGTTAAAGACATTAGTGAGTACTCATGTACATAAGAAGGTAGGTACGATTACAATTATTATTGTATGTTCGTATGTACAATATATTGTACATCGGTGGAAGTTGGTTGTACAATTTATTGTATACTACGGAATTACGGAGTAATAATAAGATATCCAATAACTAATAACACTATTAGCCCTGAATGGGGTTATCTTACAACGTCGGATGCGTTATGTGATAAGGGCGGAAGCCAAATCCGTCAGTCAGTGCGTTTCTTGCTATCAAAGATAGGTAGGTACTCCGTGTAAAGAGCTAATAGAAAACAGAAATATTAAGAACAAATAGTTGATCGATTTGGTGGTATAGTTTATCAAGGAAAAAAAGAAAAAATCCTTAATAATAGTCTCTAGGTCACGTTGCTCGATTTGTATGTGAGATACGAAGTCAAGTGTTCGCAGTAGTTTCGTTACTGAAGTAAACAATATAATTGCCATTGCACAACATTGTTCCAAGCTGAGGAAATGGACGTGAAAAGAATCCAAGACATCTTCAACATGCAAAATCCGAACGATGAATAGAATCTTGCACAAAAGCACAGTGAACACATTCCTATGAAGTCAAAGAATGGGTGTTTTCCTGTATTCTATTCAAATAGTTGACAATTTATTTAATTATGTCAAACAAAAAACTAAATCTCCGAGAAAAGTCCAAGCTAAATTTTGCACACAAGAGAAGAGGTGGAAGGTTGGTTTCTTGTCAGCAAGAAATTCCATTTGACGCTGTAAAAAACATACCAGATACGAGCAAAATACCTGTTGAATGTTGGCGATAGTGTTGGTTCTATTGCTAATTGCTAGTTAATTGGTATTGCACCATGTTGTACCATGGGGTTAGAGTCGGATTGGAACAAAAAATTCGTTCAATAAGGTTCTCTAGACGTTTCGTGGGCTATCGACGGGGTTTAATTGGACCCACGTGTGATCCAAGGTGGCATTGGTATGTTGGATTTTGATTTGTTCAAGGTAAGAGCCAAGACAGGGTAAATTCTGGAATGATTGAGAGAAGTGGAATGGTCGCTCTGGGCCTTATATTCTAGGGATCTAGGGTATCCGGAGAATTCCTTGTGCGAGGTTGGCGAAATACAGGACTTTGAGAGGGAATGATTGATATTTGATTTCAAGGAAGTTCAATTTCAATTCACCAGACATCATGGTTGGTGTCAGCCTCACCAAGTTTCTTTAGTTTAGTGTCATCACAGGTCACAGGGTGTGATGGTACTCCAAGTACCTATCAACCCATAAGGCAACCTATAATTAGGTGTCTGCATACAGCAAAGCTCACCAGAATATTCAAGACATAGAATAATGATGTGTAGTAAAACCGTTCTTATTCATCATATCATTGTAGTCAGTCTATCGGCTTTAAGAGCATGTTTCGTACCTACCATACTCGCGTAGTGGATTAATATATCTATCATATGTATGTTATGTATCTACACTATCTACTCAACCAAGTTATAATTTAGTAATAGTAGTTACAGCCAAGTACTCAGCATATAAAAGACATGGCTAATATTATGCTAATGCTCACACCATATAAGGCCATGTTTTTTTGCCTGAGACCCCGCACTCCAACATTCGATCCGAACCGTTTCTATTTGCTAAACCTCATGTAACAGTTCAGGGAGTTGTACCCGATGGTTTAATTTATTGCTACTTTGTCCAGATGACATTTATAGAGTCCTCCAAATCTACCTTGGATCGTCCTGAGACAATGCAGTCTGGCCATATGGTGTGGCCTTTGTTCCTGACAATACTACTTAGCGAGCTCAAATAGGTAAGGCTCTTCTGAAACAAAAGGCTTAGGACATTTGAATCGTTCCCAAGAAGAACGGCCTATGTGATTTTCGCTACTTTTCAGGAGAGACATTTTAATACAGTAGACACAACAGCGACATCCACGCCCTATCCAAACAACCAAATATAGTAGCCACCATGAACACTAACAGACTACGATGGCTTGGTCACCTGATGAGAATAGACAAAAACAGAGCCGTGTGGAAGATCTTCACCAACACACCACATCAAGGCAAACGCTTACCAGGGAGATTAAGGACGGGCATGGGAACTTGCAAGCTTCTAACGGTACAACTCCTTTATCTGGACATTTATATTATTTATAAATTGTGAATGATATATTATTCATACTGACTCATATTGTGAATGATTCGTGAAAGTCGGATGCACGTTTCATATTTGTCATTTTAGCATGAACTGCTCATGACATAACGATGCTAACTATCGTCGGGCATTGAACTACTTAGTCGCGCGTCGCGTTTGAACAGTTGTCAAAAAAATACAACTAGTATCACCTACATCTGGAATAATTAGGAAGATAAACACGTGCCGTATGCCAGATGTGTGAGAAGCCAACAAAATTTAGTTAGCACCAACGACCTATACCAAAAGTAGAATTCAAACCAGGCAAAAAACTCAGTGAGAAGTGCAAATAATGAAACAAAGAAAGAGTTGCTATGAGAGAAAGTCATGGAAAGGGAGAGTGACATAGAAAAATAGGAGAGGTGAAGAGGAAAAGATAAACAAAAGAATGTCTAGAAATAATTAAAGTGCTTATTTTTTACTGCCAGAGTTGGATTGAAGAGTTCTTTTACCCAGCCGAGGGCTCCTACTATTACTATGGTCAAATTCTCAAACAATGTTGATAAAATTCCGTACATCAGCTGGAACTGAACCCACGCCCACCTGATTTATTACCAGGCGAATGTCTTGACTACTTCACCACCGAGGTAGGAATGGAATCTGTACAGTAGTGTACTAAGTAAACATCAGCGCATTATTAAATGAACATCACAGGAGTGGATTGTTAAATGAAAACGTAGGTAAGTAAACATCAGCGCAGACCATTATTAAATGACCAATAAAAATATTAATATCCGTAATTATTTTCTTCAATTGCTCTTGATACGCGGAGATGGCTGACGGATCTAGGCAATTGTTATCAGAAGACGTTTGTAATTGAATTCAACGATTTCATACACAAAGAGCATGAATGATGTATGCAACATGAAAGCTATAAACCTACTACCTAATATACAAGAAAACGTCAACGTAATGCAAACGTTCCGAGATA
Organism: Diaphorina citri; assembly: GCF_000475195.1. Lineage (NCBI taxonomy): Eukaryota > Metazoa > Arthropoda > Insecta > Hemiptera > Psyllidae > Diaphorina > Diaphorina citri. Next base: position 9,671 of record NW_007379289.1, on the reverse strand, counting down.
ACCCTTTCTGAAAAGAAATAGCTTTTTTAGGATGAAAGATATATGAAACTAGGTATTTAATTTGTACAATCGGGGAGACGTTTGTAATTGAATTCAACGATTTCATACACAAAGAGCATGAATGATGTATGCAACATGAAAGCTATAAACCTACTACCTAATAAAACGATTTCATACACAAAGAGCATGAATGATGTATGCAACATGAAAGCTATAAACCTACTACCTAATATACAAGAAAACGTCAACGTAGGTAATACTAACGTTCAGAGAGAACCCTTTCTGAAATAACCTTTTTAGGATGAAACAAGGTACAGAATTTGTACAATCGGGGAAACATTTTCTCATGACATTAATAACATCGGAGATATTTTCTCATGGATCTTAAAGAATCGGATTCAATTACCCACTCACGAGATAAGTAACTAATCTGAAAATGGAAAAGTACAACCGTACTAGACCCTCGTACACACTTCTCCCTCGCGGACAATGCATTTTCAGTGAGACCAACACGGAGTTAGCTTGGCCAAGGTCTTTGTTCCTATTGCATCTCTAGACCAAGTACCCAGGAATTATCACAAAGCCAATGCTATCAGTAAACACATAATGGAAAACCATGACGACTCCGGGGGAAAAAGAATTGCGATAGGAAATTGTGTGCAAATGGACGATTGGTATATTAGCCAATGTTTGCGCACGCATACAGAGACACCTGGCCGGTGATGCTATCAGTGCTACAGGGACCATTGTATACAGGGCGGACACAGATTACCTTATATTACAGATGCATCCAAGGTTGTTGGACAAACGATGTGAGTTCTTGGTTTCAAATCAATTTTTCATTCAGTTTGTCAGTAAATCTGTTTATTTGTCTGTTTCTGCCATTATAACTTCCGGACGGCTTGTTTGAGTATGAAGAAGTCCGACTTACAGTTGAGAAGTTGCGGTTCCCCTCCATGCGCTTCCATCGGACTTCCCAGTTGACGTGGACTACTTCTCCCTCGCGGACAATGCATTTTCAGTGAGACCAACACGGAGTTAGCTTGGCCAAGGTCTTTGTTCCTATTGCATCTCTAGACCAAGTACCCAGGAATTATCACAAAGCCAATGCTATCAGTAAACACATAATGGAAAACCATGACGACTCCGGGGGAAAAAGAATTGCGATAGGAAATTGTGTGCAAATGGACGATTGGTATTAGCCAATGTTTGCGCACGCATACAGAGACACCTGGCCGGTGATGCTATCAGTGCTACAGGGACCAATGTATACAGGGCGGACACAGATTACCTTATATTACAGATGCATCCAACGATGTGAGTTCTTAGTTTCAAATCAATTTTTCATTCAGTTCGTCAGTAAATCTGTTTATTTGTCTGTTTCTGCCATTATAACTTCCGGACGGCTTGTTTGAGTATGAAGAAAATTGGGAAACATGTTCAAGTTCAATTCATAAAAGAACTTTGCTCGTTAGATTGCGGGCTTAATCGGGCCTTTCGGGGCCCCACAGGGTCTCTTTTTCCATCAGCCATAAGAAGAGCATCTTAAGATCGACTGAGGCTAACAAATGTTACAGGGCAGAAGCATCTTCGGAATTTCCAACACACATATCCTCGCGACCCAGGACACATCGTGTACACCCTGTATGGACTTACAGAGACACCTGGCCGGTGATGCTATCAGTGCTACAGGGACCATTGTATACAGGGCGGACACAGATTACCTTATATTACAGATGCACCCAAGGTTGTTGGACAAACGATGTGAGTTCTTAGTTTCAAATCAATTTTTCATCCAGTTTGTCAGTAAATCTGTTTATTTGTCTGTTTCTGCCATTATAACTTCCGGACGGCTTGTATGAAGAAAATTGGCAAACATGTTCAAGTTCAATTCATAAAAGAACTTTGCTCGTTAGATTGCGGGCTTAATCGGGCCTTTCGGGTCTCTTTTTCCAAGCGAGTTCTGCATATTACAGTATTACTGAATCATCAGTTCATCAGCCATAAGAAGAGCATCTTAAGATCGACTGAGGCTAACAAATGTTACAGGGCAGAAGCTTCTTCGGAATTTCCAACACATATATCCTCGAGACCAAGGACACATCGTGTACACCCTGTATGGACCGTATTAAATCAAACAATGGACGCATAGGTAGTTACATATCTGAGAGTGAAATACAAGATAACGACCACCAGGTGAAGTACCAGGGGAGATGGTGGAATTGATAACGGATTGAATTTTGAATTCAATGGACGAGATTGCCAAACAAAGACTAGCTTTTTTTCAATGGAAAGTTTTGAAAAAATGGTATAACTACTGTCGTTCCGATACAATATTGACGAAGTCCTAAATATTGACGAAGTCCTACGAGAAAAGTCCGTTTTGCAAAACATAGACAAATGTAGATTGTAGATATGTAGGTAGTCGTCAACTGAAATTATCTGAGTCAACTAAACTTTGGAACATTCAATCTTATTGTCTCCAAAGAAGGCACTGACGTATACAATTTCACCCCCAAAGGCGAAATCATGCGAAGAGTCTCCGAAAAAGTATAGATGCCACTGAATGAGGGACTGAAAACTTCTACAATCGCCAAATTCGCCAGATCAAAAAAAGACAGCATAGAACCGTCTAATAGGAAAAGCCGACAGCAAAAGAACTTGAATCCTCAAAAGTCCCGTCTAAAAGGTGACGCAATTTTGGTTCACTGTGAAGGCATGTGATGAGATCGATATCAGATATCATTAGGAATTCTGCCTGCCTCACAATATCCGAACAAAGAAAACCCTCAATGAATATTGAATACATACATATACGTAGGATACGCAACAAATTAAACATGATTGATCTAGGTATAAATGATTATTTGATTACAGTTTTTGCTCCCCATGTTTGAAGTAGAAATATGGGTGATATACCTACACGATTTTCTGGTATCCCACGGATTTCAAGAATCTTGGAAATAATTGATAAGGTGTCTTGAATTTTATTTTTAGAACACCACACAACCCGATCATGGATTTTTTAGATTGTTGACATTAAAGAAGTTCTTACAGACTAAAGAAGAAATATGTAGACAATTATGTTAGCTCGCCCACGGATTTCAAGAATCTTGGAAATAATTGATAAGGTGTCTTGAATTTTATTTTTAGAACACCACACAACCCGATCATGGATTTTTCAGATTGTTGACATTAAAGAAGTTCTTACAGACTAAAGAAGAAATATGTAGACAATTATGTTAGCTCAGTCACTTGCAGCTCCCTGAAGAAATGCACTGTAGTACCGGGATGGGCATTTCAGATGAATTTTCTGTCAAAATAAATAAATCAATAAAGTCACTTGCAGCTTCTGGGTGTCAACCAACGAGTCGACAAAGTGATGGTTAACATTCTGACCAAAGTATTGGACAGACAAAGCAGTCCAAAGTGTTCTCGACACACCTACCTATGCAGCTTCTGGGTGTCAACCAACGAGTCGACAAAGTGATGGTTAACATTCTGACCAAAGTATTGGACAGACAAAGCAGTCCAAAGTGTTATCGACACACCTACCTATGGATTTAACTTTGAGATAGGGTAGGTACACATACAGAAACTCGAAATTACGAAAGAAAAGTTTGGAAATCTTATCTCTTATCTCTTCCCTTCAAAATTTCAAATCCTACCTATGGATTTAACTTTGAGATAGGGTAGGTACACATAAAGAAACTCGAAATTACGAAAGAAAAGTTTGGAAATCTTATCTCTTCCCTTCAAAATTTCAAATACAACGACAATTTCAAATACAACGATTACAATGTAACGACACCTCACTGAGTCACTACAACGAGAACTTTTCTCTCTTATCATTATTACTTTTTTTAAGGGAAAAAATATCATTTTTGTATAAATTAATTAAAAAATAATGACTAATCTGTGGAAAAAAAAAAGAAAAAAAATTCAGAATTTGGAATTCCACTGTACGATTTCTAGCGATTCAAAGGTGAAAAAGGCAAGAGTTATCTCTCTGAAAGCCTTTGGGTCAAAGGCCCAATGCCCAATTAACTTTTCTCTCTTATCATTATTACTTTTTTTTAAGGGAAAAGATATCATTTTTGTATAAATTAATTAAAAAATAATGACTAATCTGTGCAAAAAAAAAAGAAAAAAAAATTCAGAATTTGGAATTCCACGATTTCTAGCGATTCAAAGGTGAAAAAGGCAAGAGTTATCTCTCTGAAAGCCTTTGGGTCAAAGGCCCAATGAGAACTTTCCAGCAGACGTCATCATCAGTGAAGCATGACTAATGCCAAATTCAGAAGCTCTCACTATCAGCAACAGAATATTCGCAAAACAAAGAGCCATATCCATAGATAACCATATAGGCGTGAGATTTCGCACGTAGTCCCCAACAAGCTAGACACTGTTGGAATCAAGTTAGACATTGTTAGACATATCTTGTTCGGATATACGAGTTACAACCGGGTTTTGCTGTGATCAAGATCATGTCAACACACACCACTTTGGTGACTATTTACGTCAGTATGTCTATTGGAATAACGGTCCGGTTTACCTACAGTCAGATGTTGACTTTATGTGTAAGAAACACCACTGAAAACTGCATCTCAAGTCAAAAAAGGCGTTTTGATCAATCAAATGATACAATATAGATTTAAACCTAAACCCAGAAAAACGTACAAAAATAGAAAAAAAATCGTAGAAAGTTATAAATCGCAAGTCAAAAAAGGCGTTTTGATCAATCAAATGATACAATATAGATTTAAACCTAAACCCAGAAAAACGTACAAAAATAGAAAAAAAAATCGTAGAAAGTTATAAATCAAAAGTCAAGGTGAGACTGTAGATGTAGACCCTGTGTTCGGTGGAGTTAAAGCCTCAACCTGAACTTTGTACTCCAAGTTCAACTTAATCATGTAAAGTCTTTCATTTCTTCTGTACTTTGGACTTCTCAACCATGTCAAACGTAAATAGACAATAGTCTATGGAGAAAACTTCAAATTTTGCACATACAGCCACACTTTCATAAGATCAAGAGGTTATCTCAGTATTCCTGAGCCCGATCATTGATTGTTTGTACTTTGGACTGCATTGTGCATAATAATTCATTAATTAATACTAGAAAATGTTATATCTATTATACTCAATGAGTATAGAATACTAGGTCTAAAGAGCATTCTCAACTCTGATTTCATTGTACTAGGTTAGGACAAAAGATTGCATCATGCAGGGACATCCCGTTCCCCCTATCCCGGATGGAAAGTTCGTTGGTTGCTATCAAATCCTGGGATTTGACTATCAGGTCATTTTCTCAACCTGAACTGGATTTTTCATATTAACTGGATTTATCAAATTTCCCTTTATTAGCAGTAACGAGTTGCAAAGAACAAATGAGAGATTTGATATCTTGATTTCTAGAAGTCTCCAAGATTTCTAGAAGTTTTCAGACTTTATCAAAAAGCAAAGAAAACAATCTACAGTCTCACTTAATGAGCCTAGGCGGCAATAATCATATTTCGGTACAATATCAATCTCCAGAAACCAAAACTCATTTAAGTATTTGATTTCCAGTTTAGGTACAAATTCAATCTGTTTTGAAATTTATAAATTCAATCGCTCATCTTTCAGATAACAATGTTGTCATAACATCGGCAAGTTATTCCACACAGACAAAGTAAACAATGGCGAGTTTTACACGAGGAGTTTTACACATTGACATCAAAACGGAATCTTGTCCTCGATAAACAACATTAGTACCGTGATAACGCGCTGATAAAGCCGTAATTATTTTCTTCAATTGCTCTTGATACGCGGAGATGGCTGACGGATCTAGGCAATTGTTATCAGAAGACGTTTGTAATTGAATGCAACGATTTCATACACAACGAGCATGAATGATGTATGCAACATGAAAGCTATAAACCTACTACCTAATATACAAGAAAACGTCAACGTAATACTAACGTTCAGAGAGAACCCTTTCTGAAATAACCTTTTTAGGATGAAAAGAGATTGGAAAACAGAAAGAGGGCCGCCGCGCCGGGTTCGAGAAAAAGGACAAACCGCGTCTTCGGCCAGCCACTCAAGCTCAGACCGCGACCGCGGTCTTTCAGAGATAGTCCCTCAGACTGTCGCAACGTGTGTGGCGGAAAAGCTGGATATCCAGGTCTGTCAGACCGTCTGATACAAGATTTGTCCACCACACACGTTAACACGGTCGAACAGACCTAGGTCTGTGAGACCGCGGTCTGAGAGTGAGTGGCTGTCCGTCCCGAAAGTGACATCTAAAAAGATTTAGCTGCTGATAACGTCTAATGTCAAACAAAATCAACATAATGGAACTTTCCTTCTGGACGATTTCAACAAACCTACTGTAAGCTGCTGATAACGTCTAATGTCAAACAAAATCAACATAATGGAACTTTCCTTCTGGACGATTTCAACAAACCTACGGTAGGTAGGTAGGTACAAGTTGTGAGGTTACAATATAGCACCGGACCGGACAAGAACATGATATCTGATCTGAAAACACATAGCCGGACACCCGACATAATCTAACACCGACATACAGGTACAGTTAATGGCTAAGCCCAACAGATTTCCGTGACTTGGGCATTTCCGTTTGGGAACAAGGCAAGATCGTATAACACAGCGAAGTGATTATGCTTCTTGCTACCACTGACAAGGTTTGTGGTTTAATGTGTTAAACATATAATTTGACTTGAACTATGATTCCAAGTTCTAACTATTCCCACTCTAAATCCCAGTGTTGTAGTGAACGCTCAGAATGTCTATCAAGAGTGTCAAGCTTATCTTAAGAATCTACAACTTCTAAAGGTTTCCTCTAACAAGAGATGGACCAATTAGAATGCTTTCTCAATGCCTTTCAACGTGATAGAGAAGTACCAAAGAGAAGAAATTAAAATGTTACCAAAAGGAGGTACCTAATTTGTTACCAAAAGAGCAAAAAGACATATGTTCCATTTTAAAAACCAGAAAAACACAGTTGGTACATGAGAAAACCTAACAAAATTTTCCAAAGTATTCCCAGATCCCGGGGGGGGGGGAAAAAAACAAAACTCCAATCCATTTCAAAGAATGACATCCTCGTCCCAAAATCCCTCCAAGCCACCATCCTCCGCTCCCATCTTTTACTGACACAAATACATAACGGGTACACAGACACAACGGAGCGCCCGAGTCACTAGTTATGACAGTCTCAGGAATGTCAAGTATTTCTCACATTCCATTCTCATATCGTCCAACACTCTACGCGGGGGATAAACGATTTAATCTACATACGAACAATAACATCCTATAATCCTCTCCCTAACGCGGCAAGATTTGGATTTCCAGGAATCCGGTCCAAGACTCATCATCTTGATCACGGTGGCGGCATGGTAAAATCTTAGGTCAAGGACTGGAGGGCAGATCCGACCAGGCGCGACTGGGAGGAAAGAGAATTTTTTTTTGTTTTAAAAGATGAGTGTTTCACCGCCGTTTTTATTTCGTAGCGATGAAACAACTGCTGCAAAGAAAAACACAGTTGGTACATGAGAAAACCTAACAAAATTTTCCAAAGTATTCCCAGATCCCGGGGGGGGGGAAAAAAACAAAACTCCAATCCATTTCAAAGAATGACATCCTCGTCCCAAAATTCCTCCAAGCCACCATCCTCCCATATTTCACTGACACAAATACATAACGGGTACACAGACACAACGGAGCGCCCGAGTCACTAGTTATGACAGTCTCAGGAATGTCAAGTATTTCTCACATTCCATTCTCATATCGTCCAATACTCTACGCGGGGGATAAACGATTTAATCTACATACGAACAATAACATCTTATAATCCTCTCCCTAACGCGGCAAGATTTGGATTTCCAGGAATCCGGTCCAAGACTCATCATCTTGATCACGGTGGCGGCATGGTGAAATCTTAGGTCAAGGACTGGAGGGCAGATGCGACCAGGCGTGACTGGGAGGAAAGAGAATGGGCAGAAGATAGACTGAAATCCTTCAAATAGATTAATTCACCGGGTATGGAGTTGATATTCAAAGGTGACTTGAAAAAGTTCATACTGGAAACATATTCACGCAACTTGTTGCAGTCAGAGAATAGGCAGTGTATATTTGATAACAAAACGGGCAATAGCGAACTATACCGTATATCGGTTTTCTATCCTACGTTTTGGGCCAAAATGACAATTGACCAATTCTTTCCTTGGACCCAAGAACTGCCCCCGCTTTCACTTTCATGTGTTAGGTATATCGAGAACTCATAAATCTTCAGAAAAGACTGGGGAATTGACAATTCTAAACATACATGTGCTAATTATGCTGTCAGTCCGATTTCTAGAGGCTAGAACAGTCTGATGAATCATTGACAGTATCTCTACATCTCTCAAACACCACCTGTAATACACGGACCTGTCAAGACGATAGTAAAACCGCCAATATAACTATGATTTCATTCCTAGATCAAGGCATGTCCGGTGCGATTCCCGGCTCATTTCTTGGCGCCTAGCTCCCACATGTGAAGATGTAGCCAATAATAAACAGGCCATGGATTTGCATGCTACCTAACGCCCACATCATGTGTTTTTCCTTACGCCTTGTCGTGGTATGTACCGATACAGGGAAACATTGGTTTGAGACAGTACTCGTAATTTTATTGTAACCTATTCAAATGGATTTTTTTAGTGATATTCCATGTTTTCTTGTTATGCTATGTTACTTGTTTCTTGGGTTGGTTCGGATGTGTGCTGGGAATGGCAAATAGGTTTGGCGGTCATACTACGTGCAATAGACTTATGGCTGTGTTCAATGGTTCTGCAGAATCCTAGCCCATCCTATATTCCTAAAAATACATCTTTCAAAATCGATTTCGGCAGGTTACATGATGTCATCTGTCGGTTTATTTCTGAAACAATCATTTTTCATTCATTATCATCTTCTTCGGAATCAATTAAACAAAAACAGCACCACTGGGACCTTCCAAACACATTGAAAACACATTAAACCAAATCACAACACTTTATCAATAGCAATATCAACAACAGAGTTAATATGGGTTTTAGGTGATATCACCAGAGAGGTCTAGACTGAATTTACAAATGGGACCCTCTTGAAGGAATTAAAAGCTTTAGGTTGCCAGCTTTTATCAAAGGAGGCTATAGTTTCTTTGTACTTCGAAAATCTTGCATCACCTACAGACGTCATCACAAGGCGCAATCTAACTTTCCCCACATGCTACCATTGCTACTGGACCTCGGACCACTCATGCCCACAAGAAATGCTACAACTAATGAAGATATCAGCAACGATTCCTCACATTGCAGTCTTTGTGTTATGGATGTCATGATTGGAATGCGCTCTAGCTCTCGTTATGGGCAATCGGTCTAACTTGAAGGAAACTGGATACTTGTAGCAAAACCAAGCAAACGTTATATTCCATGTATATAGACTTGTAGCAAAACTAAGCAAACTTCCATGTCCTACGTCAGCGGAATCCGAAGATTATGATCGGAGGATTATGTAACCGGACACTCGGATTGGTCGAGATGTTTCCAGCCTTTCTCAACATAAGTAAACATCAGCGCATTATTAAATGAACATCACAGGAGTGGATTGTTAAATGAAAACGTAGGTAAGTAAACATCAGCGCA
>NW_007379288.1:65731-127057 GCF_000475195.1 Diaphorina citri | reverse complement strand
ATTAAAAATCATTTATAAAAAACTCACCGCGTTAGATGACATCGCTGAAAATAACGAGGAGCTGCTGAGAAAATATATCAGAGACTCGATGGTGGATTTCACCAAACGCTTTACAAACGTCTGACAAAAATATATCAGAGACTCGATGGTGGATTTTACCAAACGCTTTACAAACGTCTGTCAAAAAGATATCCAATCATCCACATACCTTCTCTTCTCTGTTAATTCAGCATTTCAGCTCTCATTCATTTTTGCGATCAACAATTCTCGCTCTCAGATCAATCTTGATTAAATTTTAAATTTAGATTGCGTAAATTGTCATTGCGTAAATTGTCATTGAGTAAATTGTCATTGAACTTTTCACCAAACGCTTTACAAACGTCTGACAAAAATATATCAGAGACTCGATGGTGGATTTCACCAAACGCTTTACAAACGTCTGACAAAAAGATATCCAATCATCCACACACCTTCTCTTCTCTGTTAATTCAGCATTTCAGCTCTCATTCATTTTTGCGACCAACAATTCTCGCTCTCACATCAATCTTGAGTAAATTTTAAATTTAGATTGCGTAAATTGTCATTGCGTAAATTGTCATTGTAAATGGTTTTGTCAGGCCGAGGACACCTTACTTCAAGAACATCATTTCCTTTTCTACAATGAACAGAACAATGTGGCTATCAAGACAAGGGGAAGCCTTTAGATGATGATGATGATGATGATGATGATGAAAGGAATTGTTCGTCATTGTAAATGGTTTTGTCAGGCCGAGGACACCTTACTTCAAGAACATCATTTCCTTTTCTACAATGAACAGAACAATGTGGCTATAACGACAAGGGGAAGCCTTTAGAAGATGATGATGATGAAAGGAATTGTTTGGCTAGTAACTTTTAATTTGAATATGAAACAAAGTCTCATAATACCAACCCCTCTAATACCAACCCTATCGTGGCTTTAATCCATTCTTGTTGGACCGAACTTCTGACTTGTGGCAAACAGTTAGCTTTCCTGTGGTGCCCCTCCCATACAGGCATCCAAGGAAATGAGGCTGTGGACAGAGACCTTTAATTTGATATAAGACCTTTAATTTGATATATAGGTCGACCAGGTTTGGATAAGTCCTTCTATGGGGACAGACTGACGGACAGACTGACTGACAGACAGACACCGAAGCGAATACAATAGTCCGTCCCTTATACCTTTTTATTACTATTGTAATACTAAAGGGAGGACGGACTAATGAGTGCGATACTGAAAGTTGCAACCGGTGTGGCTGCGGGGCTTGTTAGTGGCACTGGTTTTGGGGGTGCTGTGCTGTCAAATTTGCTACCAAATGTGCTACCGGATGTGCTGCCGGATGTGCTGCCGGATGTGCCGGAGGTTGCCCCAACGATTGTATCAGCAGTTGCGCCGGCGGTTGGGCCGGCGAATACGGCGGATAAGGCGTTACCAATTACCAAGGCGAAGAAAAATAAAGCAACGTTTAATGTGACAGGTACTTGTGCAGAAGTCACGTCCGTGAAATATTGCTACCAAAGGAACTGGCACCAACGAGCAGTGACCAGTGTTATTATAGGGTTAGGTTAAATACAAAGAGGAGCTTTTCTTATAATTACCAAATTGGTACGTTTTAAGAAAATTATTTTCTTTCCAAGTTTACCACGTATCTTCCAGACATAGCACGTTTCAAATTGGTACGTTTTAAGAAAATTATTTTCTTTCCAAGTTTACCAAGTATCTTCCAGAGATAGCACGTTGGAATAGTCATCTGGGGGCCAAGAGGGGCTTTCCTAGTAGCTCTAGCTCAAGCTGCTCAAGTAATCTTGAGCGGACCACCAAACAAGTAGGGTTCCGCCGGTTAGCCGGAAGGAGCCGACTTGCCTGGCTGAGAGGACCGTCTGCCGTTCCTGGTACATCGGGTCAGTCCCGTTTTCAGTCCAACACTGTGGACATCAAACCCGCGAATCAGGTAACAACGCCACAGAACCAGACGTTCTACAGCTCCACCTTCGATTTAATTCAAATTCCTGCTACTCTGCACAGGTATAATTTGGATGCAATCCTGGACACCGGATCATCAAGAAACCTCATCCACTCAGACTTCGTCAAACATTCTGCGGTAGAACCTACAAATCAAGAGGGTCTCCCAGCGGATACAGATGGAACTCTCCAGATCACCGGGACAACTTCGGTGAATCTGATGATCAACCACCAAACCTACAAGCTGAACTTCTTCATCTCTCCTAATCTTCGCCAGGATGGCATCCTAGGACAGCCGTTCCTCACCCAGGTTGGAGCCATCCTGGACTACCCCCAACACAAGGTCACTTCTCAGATCTATTTCAGTGATGGGAAATGAATAATCACACAGCTTGATGATATGTTGAACAAAGGAAATTTCTTCAGTTGGTGAGAAGAGACTGTTTGCCGCCCAACAGACTTTGAATGTTTCTCTCCAAGTTTTGATAAGTTACAACAATGTATACATTATAAACAAATGGCGGGATTATTACAGAGACATTGATACCCACATCAGTTGTAACCATGGAAGGCTGGAAAGCAATTTTTCAGTTTGCTTAGGCATAGAGGTACTTCACACGTAGTACATTCCCAGCTAGTCCTTTTCTGCTTCTTTTTTGTACTGCAATTGGCAGACCATTACCTACCTGATGTAGAAGGAACAATAGGCTCAAATCTTGGATCGGCATCTACTATTGGGGACGTCATTGCAGTTATTCATGTGTTGGGTTTTGATCAGTTTCAATCTCAATTCAATATCCTGACACTTTCGAAAGAGATCAATGAACTTCGTGTTCTTTTCACCCGTGCGGTTAGAGCGTTGAGCACAACAAACCCTTCTTTGATCGGGGAATTGACTGAGAGGAAGTCCTACATAAGATGGGTCAGTTCTGACGAGTTCATACAGTGTCCATGTGCTACATTTCGAACAAGTGAGCGAGAAGGGGTGTGTAAAGGGAAATTCATATACAAGAATGGTTTGTGGTATGTTAAAGGAAAGGATGAGGAATGCCATGACCAATATTCTAAGAATAATAGGACTTACGAGTGGTCTCCTTTCAAGAACGATAGTTTGTCTTTGGAAGTAGCTAATCTACCAGAGCTAATTGAAAGTGTCAGTGATCAAATTAGAGACCAAGAGGACCAAGATATGTATTCACACATAACTATGACTCAAACAGATGATTGGGCTTCCTTGTTAAAGAAAATTTGGGTTAAAGTGAATGATGTGTATTATATCATCTTGAATGTAGTAGTATGGGTTATGTTCTACAGTTACTTTTCAGGTAAAATATAAAAATGAAATTACCACCCAGGCAGTACAAAACTTTCATTGACCTTAACAATCACATTGATCAACCATTTGAATCTATGTTTGCTCTTCCTTTTTCAATGTGGGAAAATATATTATCATCATTGTTATCCCAGAGACAGAGACCTCTTATCAGTGGTCTTATCTGTGAGGTGAGATAATTTCCAGGATGTCCACTGCGGAAATTGAAAATTTGCAAATGGGGTTGTCATAATCGAGAGTACCGTGCTTTTTATCATCTATGCGTTGCTATCTAATACATAGCTTGCCACATATTGTGAACGCAAGTTGGGGAGACTCTGGTTGCTTAGAACCTGAAGACTCTGGTTGTTGTATGGTAGATGATCATTCGGGAATAGATTATCATTCACAGCATGGATCAGTCCATCGGACAGCTCAATGGTATTGAGATGAGCTCGAACAGATACTAGATCTTGTTGGACATTACGGCCGGTCATAATGATAGTCTTACCATCATTGTTAGACGGGAGCGGAGACTCACGCATAACGTATAGCTTTTGGTATCGGGCCATGGTTTGGTTCCAGGTGGTAACGATATTAGCATTGATGGTCCACCAGTCTTCTGCGGGTGCAGCTTGCGGAGGTGGAACTAGATGATAGTTCACTCCGTTCGCATTGCACATGTAATTACCCAGTGAGTATAAAACATCACCGAGGGGTGCAGGAACGATGACTTGTGGAGCAAGTCTGACGTGGTTAGGTGGGCGCACACTCTTGGCTCGTTCGTAAACATCTTGAGCTCTCTTGAGAAGTATGGTCTTCCACATTCGAGTAAAGTGCTCAGGGGTGATGCCAAGTTCAACGGTCGTCAGCTGTACGAGTTGATCGTAGACGGCTGCCGGGAGGTTGTCTTGTGCGTTTACCTGCAAGGGGACGTTGACGATTGTGCAAAGAGGGTCTCCTCTGCATAATGACAGTTGTCTCTGTGGAGTCAGGTAAGGAAGCGTCAGCGTTTGGTTGGTCGGTCGGGAGCTGGGCTGGGGCCTCAGTTCTGGGGGAGGCGGAGCGCTCAAGGATGGCGCGACGGGGTCGGTCATTCTCAAAGAGGGAGGGCAGGCTAATGCCTAGTCTCTTAGCGACGGATCGGGTTGTGTACTTTGGTACACTTGCTGGGCTCAAAGAGCGTGAACGGGATCTCTGTAATCTGGACAGGACGACGTTCTTGTTTCAATACGCGATCGGAAAGCTGTAATCAGAGTGGAGTCTTGAAAAAGACTGTTTTAAATATAACACACTATGAAAACTTAGGAAATCGGAGGTATACGCTGGTAGAAAATAAGACGGCACTTATTTTACCTTTTTTAAATATTTCAATATCGCGCCAACCTTGATACATAACGGAAAATACGTTGTGCTTGATATGTGTATTCTGTACTCGTTGTTAATCAACATCCAATAGAGCCCTTTTCATACGATACTACTGTTCGTATTTGAAAAAATAAATTCATGGACACACATGAACCGAGGCGTAATGCTTTCAGAAGCATTAAATTTAGGTAGGTACACTCGCCAGCCCAGCAACTCACGTAAAGTACCTAAGTACCTAGGTACTTTTCAGTCCTTTTCGAGCAGTACATGACAACTTAAGCTGATTAGCACTTGGAATTTAGTTACCGAGGCACTATCACCACCAAGGCACTTCACTTGGAATTAGTTACCGAGCTTACCTCCGCCGCTTTTCCCGCCTGTCTTGACAGATTTATTTTTCGTCGTGGTTTACCGCACACAATCCATGATTCGCAGAAGCCTAACCCATCCTTTGGGGCTGTCCAGCCCCTACACCTAAGCCTCAGTTTGGGCCTTTTGTGTATGGGGTTAGGCTGAACGCAATCCATAGTGACAACGGAACCAACTTTGTAGCCGCTGCCCGCGAACTGAAAGAAGTTTACACCGCTCTACAATCCAATCAGATTGGTCAGTATGTACGATTATCCAATCAGATTGGTCAGTATGTACGATTATCCAATCAGATTGGTCAGTAACTCTACAATCTCATTCTGATGAAATCAGCAGCGTGCTCGCATCTCGTCAGATCCATTGGAACTTTAATTGTCCCGCAGCTTCTAACTTCAATCCGACCTGGGTCGACTCGAGGAGAACATGTTTGCTTGTGTTTGGTGTGACGGAGCCGGAATCAATGGATTTGAGTCAATATTATGAACAAGAATCAAGGAAGTGGTTGATAAATCATCTTTAATTATAGGATTTCTTTTACCAGTGGCAGTAGCAAGTTGAATGTACCGACTCTAAATGAATCAATTTTCAACATTGCATGTGGATAGTACCTGAATGGGAGACCATTTGGGCAATCACTTGCCGCTGGTTTCTCGGCTCAGAAATCCTCTGTTCCGAGGACCTTTTCCCCTCTTTTGAAGAACCACACACAAAGATGATATCATATTACTGATGTATCCTAGGGTCATGAAGTCTGAGATTCGGAATGAGAAGACTTTGACATTCAGTTTTTAAACTCATGAGTATTTAATATGAACATAAAATTACACACACAAAAAGAACAAACCAAACCGTGACCATGTGAACTCGACAAGACTCTGATCACAGTGTTGCCAATGCACTCAGGAGGTTTCTAGGCAACAGTGTTGCCAATATTCAACAATTACTATCTGCACCAACCTATATGAGGTATGGAACAGTCCTTTGTAATATTCGGCTCATAGGTTAAGTGCCCAAAAATATAAAAATGAAATTACCACCCAGGCAGTACAAAACTTTCATTGACCTTAACAATCACATTGATCAACCATTTGAATCTATGTTTTCCCTTCCTTTTTTAATGTGGGAAAATATAATATTATCATTGTTATCCCTAATATCCCAGAGACAGAGACCTCTTATCAGTAGTTTTTCACTTATCATTTCCAGGATGTCCACTTTTTTAAATATTTCAATATCGCGCCAACCTTGATACATAACGTAAAATACGTTATGCTTGATATATGTATTCTGTACTCGTTGTTAATCAACATCCAACATCCAGAGCCCTTTACATCTCAAGCCAATAAAATACTTGTTTTTTTTTTCATTGGGTTCAAATGGCGAGTTCTCTCTCTTATTCTCGTATTCCATTCTTCAATGAAATGGGTGAGAGAGTTAAATTTTGAGGTTGATGGTGTTGGGGTTGGGGCAAGGGGTGGTGGCGGGGATGGTTGTGGATCTGACAGGGGTGAAATTGGAAGTGTGGGTCTAGGAGGTGAAGGAGGGGTAGGGAGTAGTGGAGAAGACGAATTCCTGCCGATCAACGAGTGGTAACACTCGGTACCTCTCTTTACCTCTCTCGTCATCTCTCTGATGAGAGATGACGTCTTTAGTTCCCACTGACCCACCCGTGACGTGTTGTTCACTCTGATGGGCGGGTGGGGGAAAAGGTGGCGTTCCCAGATTTTTTGTTGAATCCTTCTGATCGCCGCGTGGTTTTTCGCTTTTTTGGCTGTACGGATATGTATTTCCTGCTTCTGAAAATAAAAAAAAGCTAGGTTTAGTAACTTGGCATGGGTTGGGTTTTAGTAAATTATCCACTTCTGCTTGTTGTATCAAATCAGAAGAAGATACAGCCTTTATAATTTGTCGAACTCTAGAGGGAAGCTTTTTTAGCCAAATTCCTCTGATAATGTTTGATGGAATTGATGGGGGCTAACCTTTGGATTTCTCTCAATAGCTGAGAAGGAGAACGGTCTCCCAAATCCATTGTTCCTAGGAGCTTGTTAAGCTTCTCCTCTTCTGAAACACTAAATCTCTTGATGATGGCATCTTTGACGGCTTTGTATCTCAGATACTTCGGCTAGGATCTTGGGTTCCAATTTTGCTGTCAAGTGAGCAAATCTAGGCGCACGGCAGTGCGCCAGGCCAAGTCGCCAGCCCAGCAACTCACGTAAAGTACCTAAGTACCTAGGTACTTTTCAGTCCTTTTCGAGCAGTACATGACAACTTAAGCTGATTGGGCACTATTACCTATGACAGGTATGAAAAAAAACGATACTACTGTTCGTATTTGAAAAAATAAATTCATGGACACACATGAACCGAGGCGTAATGCTTTCAGAAGCATTAAATTTGAGCTTCTCCTCTTCTGAAACACTAAATCTCTTGATGATGGCATCTTTGACGGCTTTGTATGTCCTTGTATTAGGATCTTTCAGGATGTCAGATACTTCGGCTAAGATCTCAGGTTCCAATTTTGCTGTCAAGTGAGCAAATTTAGTAGCATCGGATGTGATTTTGGCAAGCAGGAAATGGCTCTCAACATTCAGAAAATATATTTCGGGATCAGGTTTGTAGAATCTAGGAATTGTCCAAGCGATGTGAAGAACCTCTCCTGCGGGTTCCAATTTTGTCTTCGCAAACATAGAACGGTCGATCTTTTTGCATTAGCTCCTCGATGTTTGCTAGGCGCAAAGATTGCAACCACCTCAGCTTTTCCAGGCCAAGTTTAGTAGCATCGGATGTGATTTTGGCAAGCAGGAACTGGCTCTCAACATTCAGAAAATATATTTCGGGATCAAGGTTTGTAGAATCTAGGAATTGTAACAGCGACGTGAAGAACCTCTCCCGTGGGTTCCAATTTAGAAGTTCATCGTCTGTTGACATTGTAACAGGGTGGAGCAGGGATTTGTGTCTCATCTTGAACTAACCTAACAAAACTAGGCAATATATTGCACACGTAAGCTGCTTGATGATTCCACACCAAGGAAGCTCATTTGGTGGAGTAATCATGATCCACATTGTTACATCAAAGTTCTCATGAGGTCCTACATTGAAGGAACACGTATAGATGAGAAATGAACATAGATATTCATAAACATATATTAGATCCAAGGCTTGAATATCAGTGAGCCCAATGTCCCGTGACTTCGCACGAGGTATGAGCTTTGACACGATACAATACCACACCAAGGAAGCTCATTTGGTGGAGTAATCATGATCCACATTGTTACATCAAAGTTCTCATGAGGTCCTACATTGAAGGAACACGCATAGATGATAAATGAACATAGATATTCATAAACATGTATTGGATCCAAGGCTTTAATTTCAGTGAGCCCAATGTCCCGTGACTTCGTACGAGGTATGAGCTTTGACACGATAAAATGTGCCTCATCATCTAACCTGACTGCACCATACATGTCTTTGAGTTTCTTCTTGGAAAACCAAACAGATCTCAGCTAGTTCTTGTAGAATGCCAAACGTAGCAGACTGTCGATCCAGTCGAAACTGAAGATTCAGAGCGACGACCGGATCTCTC
Source organism: Diaphorina citri (assembly GCF_000475195.1). NCBI lineage: Eukaryota > Metazoa > Arthropoda > Insecta > Hemiptera > Psyllidae > Diaphorina > Diaphorina citri. Next base: position 118,441 of record NW_007379288.1, on the reverse strand, counting down.
AGGAAAGTGATGATGGATTCATCCAGAGTACTGGTTGCATGACTTGTAACTGAAGAGGGAGGCCCGTTAGGTTAGGTCATACTTTCTAACAGGGCAGCAGCGGCACCATTGAATTTACCCAAATTTGACGCCGTTGTGTCACAGCAGAAGGCCGTCACTTTATCTAGGAGATCCCACTCCAATAGAGCCTCATAGATTGCCTGAGCTTGGCTTTTTCCTGTAGAATCAGGCAGGTTTGGTATACTGAGAATTTGCTCCGTGTCTTTTGATGTTATTATTATGGGTAAACGTTCCTCCAACTGTTTTCCAGTAATGGACGGGAGGAGTTTTCCATCCCAATGGATTACAATTTCTTCCAAAGGAACATCTTGGAACCTTTCTTTGATTTCCAGTGCTTCCAGGTTTGGTATACTGAGAATTTGCTCCGTGTCTTTTGATGTTATTATTATGGGTAAACGTTCCTCCAACTGTTTTCCAGTAATAGACAGGAGGAGTTTTCCATCCCAATGGATTACAATTTCTTCCAAAGGAACATCTTGGAACCTTTCTTTGATTTCCAGTGCTTTTTTCTCTGATTTCCCGTCTCGTACGCTGAATAGATGTACGGTTTATGACCAATGTATTAGGGTCATGCCGATCTTCACACTCAATCAATCTCATCTTTTTTCTTGATCCTCTCACTCTCATTGAAATTGCTCGCACCACTGAAATCTGCACCCTGATGACATGGGTTTCTTTGAGGAATCGCATTAATTTGTCAATCAAACGGTCAAAATCCCCAAGGGTCTTGCGCAGGGGTCACTGACTTAACGTGTCCAGGGTCACCAACTATCAAATGGAATCCTGCCAGTACTGTGCAACTTGCACACCGGTCTGCTCTGCGTTGATCAAGTCTACGGGGGTTTATTATGTAGATTGTATTGCACTTTAAAGGAATTAAAGATGATTTATCAACCACTTCCTTGATTCTTGTTCATAATATTGACTCAAATCCACTGATTCCGGCTCCGTCACACCAAACACAAGCAAACATGTTCTCGAGTTGACCCAGGTCGGATTGAAGTTAGAAGCTGCGGGACAATTAAAGTTTCAATGGATCTGACGAGATGCGAGCACGCTGCTGATTTCATCACTTAACGTGTCCAGGGTCACCAACTATCAAATGGAATCCTGCCAGTACTGTGCAACTTGCACACCGGTCTGCTCTGCGTTGACCAAGTTTACGGGGGTTTATTATGTAGATTGTATTGCACTTTAAAGGAATTAAAGATGATTAATCAACCACTTCCTTGATTCTTGTTCATAATATTGACTCAAATCCACTGATTCCGGCTCCGTCACACCAAACACAAGCAGACATGTTCTCCTCGAGTCGACCCACGTCGGATCGAAGTTAGAAGCCGCGGGACAATTAAAGTTCCAATGGATCTGACGAGATGCGAGCACGCTGCTGATTTCATCGGAATGAGATTGTAGAGCCGTGTAAACTTCTTTCAGTTCGCGGGCAGCGGCTACAAAGTTGGTTCCGTTGTCACTATGGATTGCGTTCAGCCTAACCCCATACACAAAAGGCCCAAACTGAGGCTTAGGTGTAGGGGCTGGACAGCCCCAAAGGATGGGTTAGGCTTCTACGAATCGTGGATTGTGTGCGGTAAACCACGACGAAAAATAAATCTGTCAAGACAGGCGAGAAAAGCGGCGGAGGTAAGCTCGGTAACTAATTCCAAGTGAAGTGCCTTGGTGGTGATAGTGCCTCGGTAACTAAATTCCAAGTGAAGTGCCTTGGTGGTGATAGTGCCTCGGTAACTAAATTCCAAGTGAAGTGCCTTGGTGGTGATAGTGCCTCGGTAACTAATTCCAAGTGAAGTGGCTTGGTGGTGATAGTGCCTCGGTAACTAATTCCAAGTGAAGTGCCTTGGTGGTGATAGTGCCTCGGTAACTAATTCCATGTGAAGTGCCTTGGTGGTGAACCATTGAGATACTTATTGGGAAAAATCCTACAATGCTGCAGTGAGCACCAAAGTTGTGACATAATAACACAAAGAAACTGCATTTACATTTTCTACAATGAACAGAACAATGTTGCCATCACGACAAGGGGAAGCCTTTAGAAAAAGATGATGATGATGATGAAAGGAATTGTTTGGCTAGTAACTTTTAATTTGAATGTGAAACAAAGTCTCATAATACCAACCCCTCTAACACCAACCCTATCGTGGCTTTAATCCATTCTTGTTGGACCGAACTTCTGACATGTGGCAAACAGTTAGCTTTCCTGTGGTGCCCCTCCCATACAGGCATCCAAGGAAACGAGGCTGTGGACAGAGACCTTTAATTTGATATATAGGTCGACCAGGTTTGGATAAGTCCTTCTATGGGGACAGACTGACTGACTGACAGACAGACACCGAAGCGAATACAATAGTCCGTCCCTTATACCTTTTTATTACTATTGTAATCATAAAGGGAGGACGGACTAATGAGTGCGATACTGAAAGTTGCGGCCGGTGTGGCTGCGGGGCTTGTTAGTGGCACTGTTTTTGGGGGCGCTGTGCTGTCAAATGTGCTGCCAAATTTGCTACCAAATGTGCTGCCGGATGTGCTGCCGGATGTGCTACCGGATGTGCCGGAGGTTGCCCGAACGATTGTACCAGCAGTTGCGCCGGCGAATACGGCGGATAAGGCGTTACCAATTACCAAGGCGAAGAAAAATAAAGCAACGTTTAATGTGACAGGTACTTGTGCAGAAGTCACGTCCGTGAAATATTGCTACCAAAGGAACTGGCACAAACGAGCAGTGACCAGTGTTATTATAGGGTTAGGTTACATGCAAGAAGGAGTTTTCACAATTAGAGCAGTGACCAGTGTTATTATAGGGTTAGGTTAAATACGAAAAGGAGCTTTTCTTATAATTACCAAATTGGTACGTTTTAAGAAAATTATTTTCTTTCCAAGTTTACCAAGTATCTTCCAGAGATAGCACGTTGGAATAGTCATCTGGGGGGCTAGTATTCTATAAATTAAACACCACCAATCAAAGAGAAAAGCTTACAGCTAATAAATATCTGGAAAAAGTTAGTAAGGATGAACTTGAGGGTGATCTACAAACTGTATTTAAACGTTTGCGAAATACTGAACAGTACTGGAAACAATCCCGTAGTGACATTGTTTGTATGACTAGACATTACGGTCCCGCGACATGGTTTCTAACCCTCAGTCCATCTGAGTGGATGTGGAATGATTTGGGCGATTATATAAAGTCCATTCATGGTCCAGGGATGGCAAATAAAAGCACAAGTGAACTGGTTGCACTTGATCCAGTCGCGGCTTCCCGATTCATGGACTACCAGTTCAAAGTTACAGACACTCTGAGGGAATACATCCATGATGAGGCGCTAGATTCGGAACTAATAATCAGAGTAGGGTCAGCGATACTACAACAACACGTTCCTGACCTACCTCCATGGGAAGTTCGTAAGAGACCATCATTAAAACTGGATCAACACCCAACCACTCTGAGTAGATATCACAGTACAAGTATAATGGAAGGTAATATACAGTTTGGCACAATCAAGGAGCACTCATAGGGAAAAGCAGAGAGAGACCATCATTAAAACTGGATCAACACCCAACCACTCTGAGTAGATATCACAGTACAAGTATAATGGAAGGTAATATACAGTTTGGTACAATCAAGGAGCACTCATAGCTTAGGGTAAAGGATGCCCTCACAGCTTAGGGTAAAGGATGCCCCTATCCTGGAGGAGTCAACGGCCGTGGAGGTGGCCGAATTTATTGCTCGGTACGTCACTTGTAAAGTACCAGACAGAGTAACTTTTCCTACTCTCTATTTCAGAGTTACCAACTACCAAACACACAGACACAATAGTTATATTGCCTTAGAAAAAAGAAAACCGAGTTGGATGTTAGGAGAAGGAAGAGGCGGATATTCAGACATGCTGAGAGGAGGTTTGGCATTATAACGGGCACGATGTTCTACCACGATGTTTTGTCTGGACAATGCTGCCAGAGTTGGTCTAGAAAGAGGAGTGGAATAAGGCATAGGTTGAACGTGGAACGGAATGTCGGCCGGCCAGAAAGGTAATATACAGTTTGGCACAATCAAGGAGCACTCATAGGGAAAAGCAGACTATGAGTGTAAGCATTGTGGCGCTGTGTTCTGGCCCTCACAGCTTAGGGTAAAGGATGCCCCTATCCTGGAGGAGTCAACGGCCGTGGAGGTGGCCGAATTTATTGCTCGGTACGTCACTTGTAAAGTACCAGACAGAGTAACTTTTCCTACTCTCTATTTCAGAGTTACCAACTACCAAACACACAGACACAATAGTTATATTGCCTTAGAAAAAAGAAAACCGAGTTGGATGTTAGGAGAAGGAAGAGGCGGATATTCAGACATGCTGAGAGGAGGTTTGGCATTATAACGGGCACGATGTTCTACCACGATGTTTTGTCTGGACAATGCTGCCAGAGTTGGTCTAGAAAGAGGAGTGGAATAAGGCATAGGTTGAACGTGGAACGGAATGTCGGCCGGCCAGAAAGGTAATATACAGTTTGGCACAATCAAGGAGCACTCATTGGGAAAAGCAGTGTGTGTGTAAACGTTGTGGCGCTGTGTTCTGGCCCTCACAGCTTAGTATAGAGTCAAAGCAGACAGCTAGGTGCTGTGATTATGGCAAGGTGACATTATCCGGTCCGATGTAATGGGAAAATGACTTTTCTTGAGTTAAAGCTCAGTGAAAGCAATATTCAAATGGTGGCTTGAAGAAGGAAGAACAGCTGCTGCCCCATGAAGACCAGGGATGATAAGAATCTATATAGAGTCAAAGCAGACAGCGAGGTGCTGTGATTATGGCAAGGTGACATTATCCGGTCCGATGTAATGGGAAAATGTTCTGGCCCTCACAGCTTAGTATAGAGTCAAAGCAGACAGCGAGGTGCTGTGATTATGGCAAGGTGACATTATCCGATCCGATGTAAGGGGAAAATGACTTTTCTTGAATTAAATCTCAGTGAAAGCAATATTCAAATGGTGGCTTGAAGAAGGAAGAACAGCTGCTGCCGCTGTTACTCCAACTCAAACAAACCCAAGCCCAATGAATTTCTCTTTAATGTAACACAAAAATGTGTTGGCCAAAAAACTGGCAAGCTGACATCATACATTTTCCCTCTCCTTCGATAGTTATGGCGAAAAATAATTTTACATTTTAGGCGATTTTACTGAAGAAGAAAATTTGTATTCTAAATCCGCCCCGGGCGGGAATCGAACCCGCGGCCTAGCGCTTACAAGGCAGACGCACTACCAACTAAGCTAACTAGGCTGGCTATTCCAAAAAATCCGCCCCGGGCGGGAATCGAACCCGCGGCCTAGCGCTTACAAGGCAGACGCACTACCAACTAAGCTAACTAGGCTGGCATATATATATTCCACATTTACTTTGACATTTGATTGAGTGTGAAGATGGAGCGGGAATGATGCAGTTAGAAATTAATAATAAATAAGTACATACCTTATAAGTATTAAAGTAGAATTTTAATCCAGCCGATCCTCCCCGAGAATCAGTGCCCACCCAAGAGGACATTCCTGGCACCACTGTCCAGAAGGGACGGGTCAATGCGAGGCCCGAACCTCGCTTCTGGACACAACACAGAACTCAGCACAAACCAGTCGTAGTTAGCGCAGACCACACACGCAACAAACACACTGGTAATACTACACGCTACGCCCACATTCGGTACAATCCTCCTATTCTCAGGCCAGGTACCCAGGTCTGGCTGCGAAACCGATTTTTGTCTAACAAAGCAGCGGGCATATCCGCGAGCCTCTTGCCCAAATGGAAGGGCCCTTTCCGGATTACCAGAAACATAGGTCAGGTATATTGGTTAGACCAGCCTCGAGTTGCGGGACCTACAACTTGCCTACCTTGCCCGATTCCCCCCCCTTTCTGTTTTGCTTCTTCGTCCACGAGAAACAAGGCCAAATTGTCCTCCAAGATGGGTCTACTCCAGCCAGTGTCCCTGTTCCCAGAGATCCCCGCGGCCTCCGCCCCAGCCCCAATTCCGTTACAATAATAATTATAATTTTTGGTGAAATAAATTTTGTGTTGTTTTTTAAAAACCCAGCTACGATCTCCGTAGTGGTTACTTACATTGTTGTAACTTATCAAAACTTGGAGAGAAACATTCAAAGTCTGTTGGGCGGCAAACAGTCTTCTCACCAACTGAAGAAATTTCCTTTGTTCAACATATCATCAAGCTGTGTGATTATTCATTTCCCATCACTGAAATAGATCTGAGATATATTGCAAAGGCGTACCTAGACAAGAGAGGTGTTAGAGTCAAAGTATTTAAGAACAAGTGGGAGGGGCCTCTTTGCTTTTGACTCCAGTTGCAAAAACATTTACCTAAAATCCACAGTACCCCGTGGCCAGGTACTCTTCAATCATCACTCTATAATAATAGCTTAGATCTGGCTATGCATCGAGAGAGCTATAATAAAGGTGTGGCTGAGAGGCTGCTCAAACAGACAGAGGACCAATATAATTGGGAGCAGGAGGAACCCCACATCCAAATGTAAACTAATTCTAACATTTCCCATCACTGAAATAGATCTGAGATATATTGCAAAGGTGTACCTAGACAAGAGAGGTGTTAGAGTCAAAGTATTTAAGAACAATCTTCCGGGGTACGACTGGACCAAGTCATTCCTGGCCCGACATAATATCCTGTCGTCAAGAGTCTGCAGCAATATCAAGAAGGCCAGGGCAGCAGTTGATGAACAAGTAATCAAGGAGTATACTGAGAACTTGCAAAAGGAGCTCAAAGACATTCCTCCGGGTTCAATCTGGAATTCTGTCCTACAGTTCAGGAGGAGATACATCTTGCAGTGCCTGTCACAGCTCTGAGACCTAGGGCTGGGAGGGGCCTCTTTGCTTTTGACACAGTACCCCGTGGCCAGGTACTCTTCAATCATCACTCTAATAGCTTAGATCTGGCTATGCATCGAGAGAGCTATCTGGAATTACGACGAGACAAACTTGTCAGATGATCCTGGGTCCAAGAAGGTTATAGCCAAGAGAGGATCCAAGTACGTGGAAACTACTGCCAACACATCAAAAACTGCCACGTCTTTGATGTTTTGTGGGAATGCAGCTGGCAAACTACTTCCACCTTACGTTGTCTACAAAGCTGAACATATGTGGTCAGTTTGGACGCAGAATGGTCCGCCTGGTACACGACATTACGACGAGACAAACTTGTCAGATGATCCTGGGTCCAAGAAGGTTATAGCCAAGAGAGGATCCAAGTACGTGGAAACTATTGCCAACACATCAAAAACTGCCACGTCTTTGATGTTTTGTGGGAATGCAGCTGGCAAACTACTTCCACCTTACCTTGTCTACAAAGCTGAACATATGTGGTCAGTTTGGACGCAGAATGGTCCGCCTGGTACACGATACAACCGATCCAAAAGTGGCTGGTTCGACAGTGTGTGCTTCGAAGACTGGTTTGAAGGCATGTTCCTGCCACATATCAGACATGAGGAAGGACCAACAGTTATCATAGGAGATAACCTTTCTTCACACATAAGTGTTCATGTGTTGGATCTTTGTGAAAGACACAATATCCGTTTCGTTTGTTTGCCGCCCCATTCTACTCAGCCACTCGATGTGGCTCGATGAACTGCCTACTCAAAATGCTATAATGGCCAATGCTTGTAATTGAAAATGTTATAACGACCAGTGCTATTAAATCATAGTTCATTCAGTCTCGAAACTTTTCCGAACCCAAAATTTTTATAAAATTTAAATAGTTTAATTATGAAACGGGAATAACTAAGAACCCGGGAAATAACTGAGAACAATGTCTTCAAGTTGAAATCACTACGGTTGAAGCAACTAAAATCAGCCCCAGAGATTTTACTGACAATAATCACGTCAAGTTAAAATCACTATGCGCGGAGGCTACACTTTCCATGGCCGCATTTGATGAACAAAAGCGCTCAAAATATTTTATTAAAAATCATTTATAAAAAACTCACCGCGTTAGATGACATCGCTGAAAATAACGAGGAGCTGCTGAGAAAATATATCAGAGACTCGATGGTGGATTTCACAAAATATTTTATTAAAAATCATTTATAAAAAACTCACCGCGTTAGATGACATCGCTGAAAATAACGAGGAGCTGCTGAGAAAATATATATCAGAGACTCGATGGTGGATTTCACCAAACGCTTTACAAACGTCTGACAAAAATATATCAGAGACTCGATGGTGGATTTCACATTTTCACCAAACGCTTTACAAACGTCTGACAAAAATATATCAGAGACTCGATGGTGGATTTCACCAAACGCTTTACAAACGTCTGATAAAATTAGACATTACGGTCCCGCGACATGGTTTCTAACCCTCAGTCCATCTGAGTGGATGTGGAATGATTTGGGCGATTATATAAAGTCCATTAATGGTCCAGAGATGGCAAATAAAAGCACAAGTGAACTGGTTGCACTTGATCCAGTCGCGGCTTCCCGATTTATGGACTACCAGTTCAAAGCAACAGTACTGGAAACAATCCCGTAGTGACATTGTTTGTATGACTAGACATTACGGTCCCGCGACATGGTTTCTAACCCTCAGTCCATCCGAGTGGATGTGGACTGATTTGGGCGATTATATAAAGTCCATTAATGGTCCAGAGATGGCAAATAAAAGCCCAAGTGAACTGGTTGCACTTGATCCAGTCGCGGCTTCCCGATTTATGGACTATCAGTTCAAAGCTATGCTAGATTTTATTACCTCTCCTGACGCCCCCCCCTTGGTGTTATTGAACATTACGCCTGGCGTAGAGAATATCAAGGGCGTGGGGCCCAGCACTGGCATCTGATGATCTGGATCTGAACACTCAACATAGTCGCCTCCGGAAATTCACAAACACATCTTTAGAACTACAAAATTATGATAAGATTGCTTCGCACATCAAAGCACAGATACAAGATAAAATTTACTTTATTGCTCGGTACGTCACTTGTAAAGTACCAGACAGAGTAACTTTTCCTACTCTCTATTTCAGAGTTACTAACTACCAAACACACAGGCACAATAGTTATTGCCTTAGAAAAAAGAAAACCGAGTTGGATGTTAGGAGAAAGAAGAGGCGGATATTCAGACATGCTGAGAGGAGGTTTGGCATTATAACGGGCACGATGTTCTACCACGATGTTTTGTCTGGACAATGCTGCCAGAGATGGTCTAGAAAGAGGAGTGGAATAAAGCATAGGTTGAACGTGGAACGGAATGTCGGCCGGCCAGAAAGGTAATATACAGTTTAGCACAATCAAGGAGCACTCATTGGGAAAAGCAGAAATATCGAACATCGATGTTTTTGATTACGATACATCGGATACTCGATATATCGAAGTTTAAAAACATCGATGTATCGAACATCGATGTATTCGTCTCGATGTCCCAACCCTAGTTTAGCATCCGTGTTCCAACGGAAAGGGATTGCAAGTCAGCTTCATGTACGGAAGTTATTGTTGCTGTCTTAGAACCACGCTCTGCTAACACAACGCACTAAACCTAAAGGTGCTGGAATTAGAAGACATATTATTAAAGAAGGATGAAATGATTGCAGAACTATAAGATAGAGTTGATATGTTGGAGAACAGGTCACGGATTGCCTGTTATATCGGCAACGTAGCCTCATAACCTTTTTTACCCAAACTGGAATCTTTAAACCTCCTCTACATCAAATACTCACTAGCTAAAATAAAATACCTACATTACCGTTTTCGCACAGTTATTTTGACTTGCGGAGCCTAAAACGATCTCTAGAACCATTCTGCAACCAGGATATCGCCTCATACATCAACCCTCACCAGTGGCCCAAAGTCAGCTAAAGTACACATTTACCATAAGTCGCCCTTTTTTGGGCCCGCGCAGCTTAATACGGCCCCAAACGCGTTTTTGACACCAGAATATGTCTTCGGACACTAGCCTTTACAAAGGTCTGAAAGTCACCTAATGTGCAGTTTTACGAAACCCATGTAAAGTGCGTATCCCAAAATCTAGATGCGTTTGCCCAGCCTACAGCTTTCGGATACGAACCGCAACGAAGCCAAATTCTAATACGTGGCATCAGAACAATTTCACATACGGAACACCTTCCTATCAGTTTTACTTCCCGTGAAAATCGCGTATCTGGAGTTCCCGATACGCACTGCTAGTACCAAGTTCCCCAGAGGAAATCACCCAAGTCGGATTTCAAATACGCATGCACCGCAATCAATTTCACATACGAATTCCCTCTCAATAGCATTTTCCCTACTAAGAACGTACGTATCTCTAGGTTCGGATACGCATTTATAATACCAATTCCCCAAGAGGAAATCTTTCAGATACGCATTCTCATTGCTAACAATTTCACATACGAATCCCCTCTCAATAAGATTTTCCTATCAGAAACGTATCTCCAATTTCAGATACGCATTTCTAATACCAATTTTCCAAGAGGAAACTCCTCAAGTCGAATTTCGAATACGCATTCCAGTTGTCGTTAATTTCACCTACGGATTCCCCTGTTTCCATGCAGAATGCGTATCCCAAATTTCGGATACGCATTTCTAACACCTGAGAAAAATCACTAACTCAAATTTCAGATACGCATTCCCGTTGTAGTTAATTTCACATACGGATTCCCTTTACATAGCCTTCTTCATTACAAAATGCGTATCCCAAATTTCAGATACGCATTTCTAGCACCAAGTTCCTCAGAGGAACATAATTTAGTCGAATTTCAGATACGCATTTCTAGCACCGAGTTCCCCTGAGAAAATTCACTAAGTCAAATTTCAGATACGAATTCTCATTGTAGCCAATTCTAACAAAGTCCAAGTTCGGATACGCACACCCAGGGTAAGTTTTCCCGTACGAAATTTACTCGCCAGCCGACCATATGTAAGACCCGCCGACGACAACCAACTTTCCCAGTCGTTAATTGTTTTTTCCCCTGTGAGTACCTGAGTTCCATGGCAGACTAGACAGCTGCGTCCCTTCTCGCCCTACTCCACGGCCCTGGCCGATCATTCGGCCTATAACACCCCAACCTGGGAGCTCCGCTTCAAGAGCGGCCAACCTAGAACTCCATTCCGCAGCCTAGAACTCCATTCCGAGCCAGTTCGGCCTCCAAGATGGGTCTGCTCCGGCCGGTATCCCTGTTCCCGGAAGCACCAATTTCGGCCTCCACCCCAACACCAATTTCGGCCTCCACCCCAACACCAATTTCGGCCTCCACTACAACACCAATTTCGGCTTCCACTCGGACACCAATTTCGGCCTCCACTCCGGCCCCACCTTTGACCGCCCCCCTAGCACCGTCAGTCGCCGTCCCGACAGCAGTGGGCGACCAACCTTCCCAACCGGAATTCCTGTTTCCACACCCGCCGGTGAAGAGCTGGCCGTCGCCGGAGTTGGACCGGGCCTGTGCGGCCAAATGTCATGAGCGTCACCACTGGGCCGCTCCCTGCCGCACCTCGCCCCGGCCCTCCCCAGACCTATACTGCTGCCTCCTTGGCGTGGAGTGCCACCTCCCCCCACCTAGCGCTCCGGTCGCCTCCCTCCCAGCCCTGGCGCCACACCCCCAGATGCCTTCTCCTAGCGTCCCTTTTCGCCCTACTCCACGGCCCTGGCCGATCATTCGGCCTATAACACCCCAACCTGGGAGCTCCTCTTCAAGAGCGGTCAATCAACCTAGAACTCCATTCCGCAGCCTTCGAGATTTCATCCGCGCAATGGCCGCCAGCGGCCCTGTTCGCCCGAGTGGCCAACCTCCAGTTTCCGGGGGAGTCCGGCGCGGCCCCGGTCGCCGTGCCCACCGATAAACAGCGTCGGGCAAGACGACCATCTTCTCTATTGGTCGACCACCCGGGCTTTCTTGCACCTCTTCCTTTTCAGGTTTCCTTTTTATCCCTGGGGGCATATTGTTTAAAAAAAAATCCTTCTACCTTGCGCTTTTCGAGTTCTTTGGTAGATAGTCCAAGAGGGGCTTTCCTAGTAGCTCAAGTAATCTTGAGCGGACCACCAAACAAGTAGGGTTCCGCCGGTTAGCCGGAAGGAGCCGACTTGCCTGGCTGAAAGGACCGTCTGCCGATTCAAGGGTCTGCTGGTCTCTGGAACTGAAGGTGTGTCAAGGTACCGCTGGTTAGCCAGAAGGAGCCGGGCATAGCTTCGAAAGGAACCGTAGGTGTGTTCCCGGTATCGCCGGAAGGAGCCAGGGCATAGCTTCGGAGGGGCAGGTGTGTTTCCGGTACCACTGGTTCGCCAGAAGGAGCCAGGGCATAGCTCTCCCGTTTCTGCCATAGATCAGAAAGGACCAGGTCGCCACAGGCATCCACACCGCTCCTGAGTAGCCGGCTTTCACCTATCCGGTAAAGCCGGAGTCGCCCGAGCATCTAAAGCACATAGGTAGGGATTGCTAACAGAGTGTTCTTCTTTCTGCTTTCATGTTCTATTATTGTTCTAACTGTTGTAATATGTCTACAATGAATATATGTGCAAATACAGATCTGCTTGTAGGTGCATTATTCAAAAAGAAAGTTGTAAGTCAAAGGAATGCTAGAGAAATAGCAAAATCAATGTGTTGTGATGGGGATATTGTCTCTGTCAATTGCTTGCAAAGAAAATGTGAAAAGTGTGCTGAAAAAATAGACCAAACATGTATGAGGATGTGCAAACAAGATATGTTAAGTCTGCATACAAGTTCACTTTCTTATAGACCAAACATGTATGAGGATGTGCAAACAAGATATGTTACAGGAGGAACAAGACAAAGCTGATGTTTATAGTACAATTTACTATCAAGCCCAAGTTGAAGTTGAAACTGCTATTGCAGCCAACAGTCAAGTTGTTGACGGGAACAATTCCCCTGGAAAGCCGAGTTCAAGTATCCGTGGAAACCTCTTGCTATAAAACACTCCATAGCTCGAGCCGCCCAATCCACCCCAGGGCTTATCCCTTAGGCAGAATGCCCACAGACCCTAAAATATAAAAGACGCTAGCCGAAACACTGAAACGGCCTTTCACTTAAAATCCCTCTAAGGCAGAATGCCGCCCCGAGAGCAGAATGCCGCCCCGCAAGGCAGAACGCCGACCTTCATCAGACGCTTCCGGCGGAGTCCGATACAAAAACCACTACCTTCCCTCACCCAACACCCAGGGGGCTGCAAGAAAGGTAAGGAGGCTCCAAGCCCCCAGGTACGGGCTAGTCCCATTCTATGCAGAAAGCAGTATAATGTTCGCCAGTGTCTATTGGGCTAATGAACTATAAGGAGCCCCCTCAGGAAGTGTTTCAGGTTCAAGGTACAGTATAATGTTCGCCAGTGTCTATTGGGCTAATGAACTATCAGGAGCCCCCTCAGGAAGTGTTTCAGGTTGAAGGTACAGTATAATGTTCGCCAGTGTCTATTGGGCTAATGAACTATAAGGAGCCCCCTCAGGAAGTGTTTCAGGTTCAAGGTACTAGAGCATCACCCAGGCTAAATCCTGTACCTGCAGAACAAAGTGAATCCTCCCAATGATGAAGATGAACCCCCAGGTCCTCCAGCTAAGAAGAAACCGAGAACCGTTACACCCCAGCCTACTCAAAATGTCCGCTTTGACCAAGTTGGGCACTTCCCCAGACATGTTCCAAACTCATTTGCATCAAAATGTAGACGCGAGGGATGTAAATCCCGCACTCGCATTGTTTGCACTAAGTGCAACATCTATCTGTGCATTTCTAATAACTCCTGTACCTGCAGACTAAAGTGAATCCTCCAATGATGAAGATGAACCCCCAGGTCCTCCAGCTAAGAAGAAACCGAGAACTGTTACACCCCAGTCTACTCAAAATGTCCGCTTTGACCAAGTTGGGCAGTTCCCCAGGCATGTTCCAAACTCATTTGCATCAAAATGTAGACGAGAGGGATGTAAATCCCGCACTCGCATTATTTGCACTAAGTGCAACATCTATTTGTGCATTTCTAATAACAATTGCTTTGCATTGTACCATACACTATATTTCTGAAATAGAACATGACGATAGTAAAACAATATAACATGACGCTCATACCATTGCTGAGCTTCTGTGTAAAATTTTGTACCAATGAACTTGAAATGTTTAATTTTTACGTAAAGAACTTTTGTGTCAAATAGTTGAAAATTCATACCAACATGTCACTGTCACTGTTACCCAAACTTGAGTTTGTAACTGGTGACTCAGTTCGGTCAGAACTAGACAATTTCAAAAGGAAATTCGAAAATTTCTTAATTGTGAACAAGTCGGACAATGAATCAGACGGAATCAAAGTTGCTTACCTGCAGCTTGCAGTAAGTAATGAATGCTTGGAACTCATTCAAATCTCGGCAGTAGACTCAGTGGAAGATGTGCTCAGAAAGTTAGAAGAAGCACTGTTGCCCAAGGAGAACATTATTTTAAATCAATTCAAGTTTTTTCAGAGAAAACGAGAATTTGGAGAAAGTGTGGATGACTTCATCAATGACTTGAAAAAGTTGAAGTCCTGTCAATTTGAAAGCATGTTCAATAAATCAGAGATCTTTTTTAAAAAAGTGACTAACATTCAACATTTCAATTTAACTTCACAATGTTACCAAGTCTTCAATAAAAATGCTTTGTATGTTGTTTGAAAGGGACTTGAAGAGTTTGGTTACCCGAGCAGTAGGATACTATATTGCTGCTACATTATTGGCGACAATTTGTCGCCGTGGAAACAGTTCTCCATCCAAAGATTACAAATGTAAGTTGCCAACCCTTAAACTTAAGGAATTCAGTGGTGATCTAGCTGAATGGTTACCTTTCTGGTCTCAGTTCGAGAAAATAAATCAAGTGTGCACAGCACACAACATATCACTGGTCATTCTACCTAGTAACTCGACACATCTCACACAACCATTAGATGTTGCGTTCTTCCATCCCCATCCACTGAAACAAAAGTGGAGGGAAAGTCTTCTCAAATGGAAATCTGGGGCAGGTCGAAAGGAAACTTCTGTGCCCAAAAGTGTCTTCCCAAGATTGCTCAAAGAACTGGTGGACGATATTAGCGTTAATGGACCTAAAAAGTCTGGATGTGAGAAATGTGGGATCATACCTCTGAACCCTAAAATGCATGTTGAATAAATATCTCGAGAACTGTGAGAACAAAAACAGAATATTAGAAATTATTCCTTGAGAAAAAAAAAATAATCCCTTAAAAAAAAAAAAAAAAAAAAAAAAAGAACTGGTGGACGATATTAGCGTTAATGGACCTAAAAAGTCTGGATTCGAGAAATGTGGGATCATACCTCTGAACCCTAGAAAGATACTCGAGAGGCTCCCTTCGAATCTTGAAAACTCTGATGGAGATGAAACTGAAACTGATAGAGGTGAAATCATGGACACTACCCTCACCAACATGTTGAAAGAACTCAGATATGGAGCAGATCTTGAACAAAGAAAGAGGAAGAAAAAAGTTAATGTTGAACCAGGAAAGAGTGCGAGTACCCAAGACTTTCAAGGTGCTTCGGAATTAGAGATTGAAGATGACCCACCCCCCATTGATGAACCATGTCATGAAAACAATGCAATAGAAGGGAATCACTATTCTGAAGTGGTCTTTCGAGGGAAAACATTTGAAAGAACTCAGATATGGAGAAGATCTTGAACAAAGAAAGAGGAAGAAAAAAGTTAATGTTGAACCAGGAAAGAGTGTGAGTACCCATGACTTTCAAGGTGATACGGAATTAGATGAACCATGTGATGAAAACAATGCAATAGAAGGGAATCACTATTCTGAAGTGGTCTTTCGAGGGAAAACATACGGCCCTCCCCAGACCTATACTGCTGCCTCCTTGGCGTGGAGTGCCACCTCCCCCCACCTAGCGCTCCGGTCGCCTCCCTCCCAGCCCCGGCGCCACACCCACAGATGCCTCCTCCTAGCGTCCCTTCTCGCCCTACTCCACGGCCCTGGCCGATCATTCGGCCTATAACACCCCAACCTGGGAGCTCCGCTTCAAGAGCGGCCAATTGACCCAGAATGTGCATCATCAAGTAGCAAGACGTTAAACGTTAAATTACATTGGAGAGGTTGTAGAATTTGATAAAGGTCTTTACAATTGATTGATCATTAGTTCTATCTCTGAGAGCCAACTGGAATATTGCAAGGGAAAGTCTAGTTCCTTTGAACTATGGAACAGTTTAGCATAGGGTTGGGACATCGATACATCGGAACAAAAACATCGATGTCAACATCGATGTTTTTCTTTCGATTCCGTGGAAACAGTTCTCCATCCAAAGATTACAAATGTAAGTTGCCAACCCTTAAACTTAAGGAATTCAGTGGTGATCTAGCTGAATGGCTACCTTTCTGGTCTCAGTTCGAGAAAATAAATCAACACGACAATTTGAGTCCAAGTGACAAGTTATCTAACTATGTGTATGTCTTCCGGCTCACCCTTTTCGTTTTTTGGCTGTACGCTGTTCTTGCTACTTCTCTGATCTCTGATTCTCTGTCTGATTTAAGGTGTTTTCAGTCTGTATTCTTATAATCTTGATTTTTCTGTATCATCAAATAAATACGTACCTAGTGTTTCAATATTCACTTTCATTTCCTTACCAAAATTATTGTTTCCTTTCATTTTATTGGTATCAATAGATATCCCTTCTTTAATACAAAATTGCTTAGTTTCTTCTCTTAAGTTGCACTCTATGCCTTTGCAACTTTGCATTTAATACATAGATATTATTTTTTTTTTACTTTCTATTTTTTTATTGACTTTCCATCTTTGCTCTTTGTCTTAGTTTCTTGATCAAGATGTACATGCTCTTGGGTGACAGCCAATTTGTTAGAATGAATAATAATTTCCCTTTCCCCAGTGATACAATTTGCCTTGCAGTCAGTGGTGCCACAGTAGTTGAAACAGAAACTAATCCTTGGATAAAGGGTATACTGCAGCAGTATTTGGCTGACAATGAAAATTTGGATAGGAGTCAAGTAACAGTATTCGTAATGGGAGGTACAAATGATTTTCTCCGGGGTATTGATCAAAAAGAGTTTCAGGTTGGGTTTAAGAGTTTGCTGCGTTTTGTCCGCAAAAAATTTACAAAGGTAACTATTTTTCCGACTATTTTTTCATTTTTCTTGGAAATTTGGCGAGTGTCGATACCGTGTTTCTGGTTTGATCTTTGTAAAAAGTGTACTTAAAAGTTTTATTTTGTATCTCTATTAAGTTTTAAAGATGGAATCTTCCAAGAGGAAATATAGTCCTCCATTCGTAGATGAAGAAACACTGGTTTTAATTGACCTAATTGAAAAGTACCCAACAATTGAGAGTAAAGAAACGGATGGCAGCTCGTTAGCTGCCAAGAACAAAAACTGGAAAGATCTGACAAAAGAATATATAACAGCAGAGGCCTTGCAAAGGAACGTAATGCATCAACATTAAAGAACAAATGGAAGGTGATGAAGAAAGCAGCCAAAAAGCAATATTGCGAATTCAAGAGGCACCAAAATGGAACTGGCGGAGGTCCCCCTCCTGAGGAAATGGATGATCTGTATAAGAAAATTTTAAGGGTTGCTGGGGACAGGATTATAGAAGGAGGGAAAGGAAGCCCTGACAGCGATTTTCGTAAGTACAAGGTACAAGTCTCATTGCTTTCATGCTCAATTATTTTGATTTTAGTTTTTCTTGCAGATAGAGATTTTGAAAATGGCAGTAACAATTTCTGATAATTCTTTTTATTTTCTTTTTTAAAAAAGTGACTAACATTCAACATTTCAATTTAACTTCACAATGTTACCAAGTCTTCAATAAAAATGCTTTGTATGTTGTGTGAAAGGGACTTGAAGAGTTTGGTTACCCGAGCAGTAGGATACTATATTACTGCTACATTATTGGCGACAATTTGTCATCCCATCTTTCGGTTGAGTCAGTCGAATTGTGCACAGCACACAACATATCACTGGTCATTCTACCTAGTAACTCGACACATCTCACACAACCATTAGATGTTGCGTTCTTCCATCCACTGAAACAAAAGTGGACGGAAATTCTTCTCAAATGGATATCTGGGGCAGGTCGAAAGGAAACTTCTGTGCCCAAAAGTGTCTTCCCAAGATTGCTCAAAGAACTGGTGCCCGGGGCGGATTTTATCCTGATGGGATAATGTTCGTTCTCGGAACGGCTGGCTTTCTCCTATCCTGTCTTCCTTCTCTCTTCGATTTCGGGACGATAAGACCATAGCAGTTAAAGTTCCCTCTGTCAAACCTCTTAAAAAAAAAAAAAAAAAAAAAAAAGAACTGGTGGACGATATTAGCGTTAATGGACCTAAAAAGTCTGGATTCGAGAAATGTGGGATCATACCTCTGAACCCTAGAAAGATACTCGAGAGGCTCCCTTCGAATCTTGAAAACTCTGATGGAGATGAAACTGAAACTGATAGAGGTGAAATCATGGACACTACCCTCACCAACATGTTGAAAGAACTCAGATATGGAGCAGATCTTGAACAAAGAAAGAGGAAGAAAAAAGTTAATGTTGAACCAGGAAAGAGTGCGAGTACCCAAGACTTTCAAGGTGCTTCGGAATTAGAGATTGAAGATGACCCACCCCCCATTGATGAACCATGTCATGAAAACAATGCAATAGAAGGGAATCACTATTCTGAAGTGGTCTTTCGAGGGAAAACATTGTGTTTCCAGTTGGAGAAGATCTCCAAGGTGGTGAATTCATCTTGGTTGCCTTTGACCCAGAATGTGCATCATCAAGTAGCAAGACGTTCAACGTTAAATTACATTGGAGAGGATGCAGAATTTGATAAAGGTCTTTACAATTGATTATGTTTCCAGTTGGAGAAGATCTCCAAGGTGGTGAATTCATCTTGGTTGCCTTTGACCCAGAATGTGCATCATCAAGTAGCAAGACGTTAAACGTTAAATTACATTGGAGAGGTTGTAGAATTTGATAAAGGTCTTTACAACTGATTGATCATTAGTTCTATCTCTGAGAGCCAACTGGAATATTGCAAGGAAAAGTCTAGTTCCTTTGAACTATGGAACAGTTTAGCATAGGGTTGGGACATCGATACATCGGAACAAAAACATCGATGTCAACCCATGTAAAGTGCGTATCCCAAAATCCAGATACGTTTCCCTAGCCTACAGCTTTCGGTTACGAACCGCAACGAAGCCAAATTCTAATACGTGGCATCATTACGAACAATTTCACATACGGACTCCCTTTACATGGCCTTCTTCATTACAAATGCGTATCCCAAATTTCAGGTACGCATGCCTAACACCAAGTTCCCCTGAGAAAAATCGCTAACTCAAATTTCAGATACGCATCCCCGTTGTAGTTGATTTCACATACGGATTCCCTTTACTTAGCCTTCTTCATTACAAAACGCGTGTCCCAAATTTTAGATACGCATTTCTAGCACCGAGTCCCCCTGAGAAAATTCACTAAGTCAAATTTCAGATACGAATTCTCATTGTAGCCAATTCTAACAAAGTCCAAGTTCGGATACGCACACCCAGGGTAAGTTTTCCCGTACGAAATCTACTCGCCAGCCGACCTTATATAAGACCCGCCGACGACAACCAACCTTCCCAGTCGTTAATTGTTTTTTCCCCTGTGAATAACTGAGTTCCATGGCAGACTAGACAGCTCCCCACCAGGTCGTTGCCAGAATCAATAATGGAGGAATCCGGGAGCGGGCAAGTGTCAGAGGAACAGATCTCTTGGGTGGTTAATGAACTCTACAGGGTCACTAATGAGAACTACAGAATCCGGCGGGAGTTATACGACCTGTAATTAGACCCCCTAGAAGGGTTCCTAACAAGTTGATTGCTCCTCTGAAGAGCACACTAGAGGAAATGGTTGCTAATAAGATTGTTAATTACCTAAGTAATTGTGTTATTAATTAATACTGTAGTATTGCTATCATAAGAGAGCAGAAACATAACATGAACTCAGTGAAGAACCTCATACAAAATGACTTTTGTAAAATGTCTCTTCAAGAGAAGTAGGCTATCAAAGAGTTAGGGAGGCCTACACCTCCTTTGCCAAACCTACATCAGTCAGTCAGCAGTGGCAAAAGAACATTCCAGAGAGTTTTCAAGGAAGACATCTGTAAATCGTTTTCATGGTTATGTGGATCTGATGAATTTAATGCAGTGTTTTGCTTCCCCTGTGTTTTATTTAATGGGGACACTGTGTGGGCCAGAAAAGGATTTACAGATTTAAATCACCTCTCACAAAGATGCAAGAAACATGAAGCTACCCCAAAACACATCGACAATTGCTTGCAACTAGCACTTCTTGGAAATGTAAATATTGCCGAGCAAATTGGTAATGCCTATCGAGAGAATCTTGTTCAGAAAAATAACCAAGTCAGACAAAATAGGTACCTATGTTTTAACAATGATAATCAATGCCATTAAATTTTGTGGTGTATTCGAACTAGCACTACGGGGACATTATGAATCGGAAAATTCTTCTAATCCAGGTATTTTTAAGGGCTTGATAAATTACACTGCAGAAATTGACCAGCAATTAAAAACACACCTGGAAAAATCAACTGTTTTCAAAGGAACTTCTAAATCAATCCAAAATGAATTATTGCAAATAATGCTGGAAATAACTCAGGAAAAGATTAAAGAAGAAATAAAAAACAGTGCTTACTGTGCAGTGATTGCAGATGACACAAGTGATGTTTCACAAATGGCTTTTGATCAAAAACGAGGCACGTACGACACAGGGCGAAAGTTACGCAAGTTCTGGATGAGGTTATTCTACTTCCACTTGGGTGCTGCAATTGTGAACAGTTATATTCTATACCAAACCACTCATCGCAATCCAAAGTTACAGATAGATTTCAGACAAAGCCTTGCAAGGAGCCTAGTTGGAAATTTTACTAGTAGAAAACGTCTTTCTTCCGATTTCACCAATGTCTGTTCTAAGAAGAAGTGTGATCTCAATCCAAACAAAGTTCTTGGTGTTCCAGATAAAATCAAGTTCTCAAATGTTGGGATTCACATGCCGGTTGGCCTGGAGGAATACAATTGCGATGAGTGGTTTGGTATAGAATATAACTGTTCACAATTGCAGCACCCAAGTGGAAGTAGAATAACCTCATCCAGAACTTGCGTGACTTTCGCCCTGTGTCCTACGTGCCTCGTTTTTGATCAAAGCGGTCAACACCTCCCATGCGTTGCGTGTACTGTAGGACGGAATTTGGAAGGTTCACTTCCTGACGTGTTCCATCGCGTTGAGTTCTCAATGATCACATCACAAACTTCCTTGCTTTGTCGTTTCATTTCATTAGGGGTTTCTGTTTTCCTTTTGGCTGGAGGAGGTTCATCTGATGAATTTTCTTCCAAAGTGATAGAATCTCTAATGTCTTGTACGTTTTTCTCAAAATTAGAAATTATGCAGTTTACAGTTGTTGCATCTGTGTTCACCTTTTGGATTTGCTTGAATAAGATTTCTACAAATGGCATGACTTTTGAAAAGAAATTCAGCCAAGCACAAAAATGCACAGGACTCAGTATCATGGACTTATAGTGTATGGTACAATTCAAAGCAATTGTTATTAGAAATGCACAGATAGATGTTGCACTTAGTGCAAATAATGCGAGTGCGGGATTTACATCCCTCGCGTCTACATTTTGATGCAAATGAGTTTGGAACATGTCTGGGGAACTGCCCAACTTGGTCAAAGCGGACATTTTGAGTAGGCTGGGGTGTAAGAGTTCTCGGTTTCTTCTTAGCTGGAGGACCTGGGGGTTCATCTTCATCATTGGAGGATTCACTTTGGTCTGCAGGTACAGGATTTAGCCTGGGTGACGCTCTAGTACCTTGAACCTGAAACACTTCCTGAGGGGGCTCCTTATAGTTCATTAGCCCAATAGACACTTCCAATAGATAAAAAGACAAATGTAGGGGTAGACAGAAAAAAGAAGAGGGGGAAAGCACCTCCGATCCTCACGGAGCAAGTCGCGAGCAAGTTTGAGAGGGAAGTCGGGTCTGAGAGTCAATGTTCTCGTGTTCGTCTCTTGTACTTCCTAGGCCGCCCTTGCGGAGGTCGGCGCGGTCTTTTCCTGGGATATGTCGGCGGAAGTCTATTTAACAATGCCTATGTGAAGGTTGCTACAATGGACAAGGGAATATCTGCTTTCAAAGCAACCGGTATATTTCCATTCAACCAAGACCAGTTCACAGCGGAGGACTTTGAGCCTGCTCGAGAGTTTGAGGAGCTTGTTGTGCAGGATACAGAGATCCAGACTGTTGAACCTCCAACTGTATCTCCACCTATTCTACGCAACGAAGCTGGGCCAGCTGAACGAATACCGAGTCCTCAACCTGGGACATCTGCACAAACATTGAGTCCCCAACCTAGGCCATCTGAACAAGCTAATGTCAGCATTCAAGATATTGCCCCTATTCCAAAGTTCAATGTTCTGGACTAGAAGAAGAACTAATTCCCAAGGATGGAGTTTGCTTTCAACAATTGGAGTTTCACAGGAGATCACAGAAACCGAGTGAGTCATTTCAATCTTTCTATCTAGATTTACAAAATGTAGCAAAATATTGTGATTTTGGTACTCAGTTAGACAATGGTCTAAAAATGCGCATCATGTTTGGCATAAATGACAACAGTCTGAAAGAAAGGCTGTATAGAAATCCTGATATTAAAAGATATCGTTCGACACTGCAAAGCAGCTGAAGAGGCCAGAAGTAAATCAAAAGCCCAAAATTTGGAAAATGACAAACCACCCGTGACTCCCACCCAGGAGGTTATGGGGGTTAAAAATACAAAGTAGACTCCCCGTAATTTCACACAGACTCAGAGAAATATGATCTATCAGTGCATTAAAATATACAATGTCTTGCCGCAATGAAAGATAAACCATACAAGTTGTTTTGTTTAGAATTATCTACCATTTTGAAGATCAACTGCTTTTACTCTGTAAGCGAATTTTTGGCAGCTTTCATTAATCAGGATCCACATTAAATGATTAAATCATTTAGACATGTACTTTATATTATTAAAAGATGTATAATTATTCATTATTGTTTTTTTTTTTCACTCATTGTTTAACGTTGATCCATGTACAATTTATATGTATTTTCATGATCAATAAAATTATATTCTATTCTATTCGTAATAACTTCTTCCCCAGGTATGCTGACTCCAATCAACCAAGGCCATCAACAATAATCGTCAAGAAGACATGCTTTCCAGCATGTTCCGCCTAGCAGCTCCAACTCAAGGTACCACCAGTCTACACAGTCATCTACCAGAGGTGGAAGATGCTTACGCTCACATGGTCGTCATTGCCCAGCCTACGGTAAAATGGGCAGAATATGCCGTAAACCAAATGACTTTGAGAAAGCATTCAGGTTTTGTCTTTTGTGTCAACAGCTAGGGTGTCTTTTGTGTCAACAGCTAGGGTGTCTTTTGTGTCAACAGCTAGGACCATAACTGTATTGAATGTATTCGTGTAAATTAAATGTCAAATAAAATTGTGTTCCTTATTGTACAAACATAATTACGCGTGTTATCACATTACAAAGGTACCACCAGTCTACACAGTCATCTACCAGAGGTGGAAGATGCTTACGCTCACATGGTCGTCATTGCCCAGCCTACGGTAAAATGTGCAGAATATGCCGTAAACCAAATGACTTTGAGAAAGCATTCAGGGACCATGACTGTATTGAACGTATTCGTGTAAATTAAATGTCAAATAAAATTGTGTTCCTTATTGTACACACATAATTACGCGTGTTATCATTACATAGAGTAGACAACACAACAGATAAGATGAATCAGATCATCAAATTGGTGACGGATCAAAAAGAACAAATACCTAGATGCTCTTTATGTTCAACAAGTACAACAGATGGATGAGAACAACAAAATCATATGTGTTACTGCTGCCTCAAACATCGAGCATCACATTGTAGAAGACGCCCCAAGTGTACCTTGTTGCGTACACCTCCTTTTTTCCTCACCCTATGCGAGTAGGCGAGTACCTCCCTCCTATTGCCCGCTACAAGATACCAACGAGAACCGACGGAGCACGCCGAACTTTAGTTCTAATCCGACAATCTACAAAGACAGTCCGGAACATACAAGGCGACCCACCGCGGACACGGTGGCAAAGGTCATCAGCTGGGTGGCCTCCAATCTAGATTTTATCCCGCCGACATATCCCAGGAAAAGACCGCGCCGACTTCCGCAAGGGCGGCCTAAGAAGTACAAGAAACGAGCGCAGGAACCTTAACCTAGACCCGACTTCCCTCTCAAACTTGCTCGCGACTTGATCCGTGAGGATCGAAGGTGCTTTCCCCCTCTTCTTTTTTCTGTCTTCCCCTACATTTGTAGGGGAAGACACAGACTCTGTGAAGGGGAAGACAACCAATAGTGCCTGATAGTATTCTTCCATTTATTTCTTTGTCAATGGTGCCGTCTTCCGAAATGGTACTGCCCAAGTACTTGGCCCTTAGTAATATTAGTAATATACTGCCCTTAGTAAGATACTGCCCAAGCACTAGGGCAGCCCTTAGTAATACTGTGATATCCACTAAAGTTGTGAAAACACTCTCTACTTTACCTCATTATTTGATACAAAGATGTATGATTTGATTTAATATTCACCGCCGTATAGCGCATCATCTACTAGACATCCGGACGAGGATATAATCGATATTTTCACAATCGATTAATCGATATATTTCCAATCGATTCATCGTCATTACCAAAATCGAAGGAAAATCACCCAAAATCGGGCATCCCTTTAACAGTCTTATGCCCTCTTTCCCCGAGTTACCGTTACATAGGTACCTCATGTGCAAGAAGTCACTTTGCTGTAATGTGTGACATGAAGTCGAGCCCTGTGTCTGATTACGACAAACCGTTCTTGAGATATTTTGTTCACAACTTTCTACTTTTTCCCATTTAAACCTGTAGTACGTACGTTCGTACGTACGTACAGACCATGGGCTAAAAACCACTTTTTTGGAATCAGGGGACCCCAAAACGGATGTTTCCACACATTTCCCGATTTTGAAAATTTGGACCGATTGCAATACTTTCATTACTAGTATAGCTCCGCTATACTGTAGTAATAGAAAGTAAAAACAATACTTTCATTACTAGTATAGCTCCGCTATACTGTAGTAATAGAAAGTAAAAAGATACCTAGGCCCCGCGAATTACGAATAGATTCTCTTAACAGTCTTCCTCTCTTCTCCAGGTTTGACTGTACTAATAGCATGCTATTATTATACACACAGTAGATACACATAAATTTTCCTCACCTTTAACCTTCACATTCATACAAACAGGGTGGCTCACAATAATTGAGTCAGAGTCAAAATTTTGAAAATTTTTCCCGATTTTGAAAATTTGGACCGATTACAATACTTTCATTACTAGTATAGCTCCGCTATACTGTAGTAATAGAAAGTAAAAAACAAAAAAACCCGTAACTTTTTGATTTTTGAAGCGGACATTTTGGCAATATCGCGATTCGCGAAAAATTTCGCGAATTCCGCGAATCGGGTACCAACTTTGGATTTTAAAATGAGAACCCCTCTTTTTTATTGCATATTCGTTTTCTACGTTAAATTTGAAGTATAATCGACTACTCACTCGAATTTTTGCGATTCACGGTTTTCGCGGAATTCGCGAAAAACGCGAATCACAAAAGTGCTTATGAAGTACAAGTGTGACCTATCAAATCTGAGTTTTTTTTGCTCCCAAATCTTATGGTCTCATTATTTTTTCGATTTGGTCCAATATTTCGCTTTTTGCGATTTGTGCGGTGTTCGCGAAATCCGTGAATCCTACATGTTTTCCAAAGGTACGTGTGTGACATATCAAACCCAAACAAAGTTCTTGGTGTTCCAGATGAAATCAAGTTCTCAAATGTTGGGATTCACATGCCGGTTGGCCTGGAGGAATACAAGGGCCTGGAGGAGAGATGCAGATATTGCAGTGGCAAATCGAACAACAAGCGTTCGAAGATAGAATGCGAAAAATGCAAAGTGCCACTATTTCTGAAGTTGCGTGAACATTTATCCAATATGAACTTTTTCAAGTCGCGTATGAATATCAAACTCCATACCAGGTGAATTAATCGTGGGTATGATTACACCCTAGGAATGTATCACACATAGCTGACTCAAAACCCACCGGGTATGGACAAATGAACAAAAAACCTTAAGCCGGCTGGTAAACCCCCTAATGTTTTTGGTTTAAAACATTAATCGGTCCTTCGGGCCGGATCTTACCATGGCCGAAGGTAGCAACGAGTTGGCGTTGGAATTGAAACTGCTGGAGCTTAAAAAAGCTCAGATATTCGACTGTATCCAGAAACTGTATGATGCATCAAAAGTTCAAAAACCGGATGGCAGTTTCAAGAAAAAGGTTGGCTGTGTGGATCAGCTTTTCACAGAATACACCATGCTCTGTGAAAGGGCCAATGTGCTGGGATTAAAAATTAATCCAGACAAGATCTCGTTCAGTGACTTGGACACTATGCAAGAAATGGTAAGCATGATCAAATATACACATGGCCTGATCTTAGCAGCTCTTCAGCAAAACAGAGTCAGAGTGCCTCGGGGTCCAAGGTGGCAACTGAGCTGCCTTCTGTGGTCAAGGAGCCAGCTATGAAACTTCCGCCTTTGGAAATACCATTCTTTAATGGTGATGGCGACACCAGATGATCCCGTCCTTCTTGTGTGTGACAACCATTCATCTCATACGACTCTGGAGGCTTACACATTCTGCAAAGAAAATAACATTCATATTGTGTCCATTCCACCACACACCTCACACAAACTCCAGCCCCTTGATGTAGGATTCTTCTCCTCATTGAGAAACGCAATGTCCAGGGAGTTCAAATTCTTCATGGTTCAACATGCACATCAGCAAATCATCATGGCTGACCTAGCAAGTCTATTTAACAATGCCTATGTGAAGGTTGCTACAATGGACAAGGGAATATCTGCTTTCAAAGCAACCGGTATATTTCCATTCAACCAAGACCAGTTCACAGCGGAGGACTTTGAGCCTGCTCGAGAGTTTGAGGAGCTTGTTGTGCAGGATACAGAGATCCAGACTGTTGAACCTCTAACTGTATCTCCACCTATTCTACGCAACGAAGCTGGGCCAGCTGAACGAATACTATACAGAGATCCAGACTGTTGAACCTCCAACTGTATCTCCACCTATTCTACGCAACGAAGCTGGGCCAGCTGAACGAATACCGAGTCCTCAACCTGGGACATCTGCACAAACATTGAGTCCCCAACCTAGGCCATCTGAACAAGCTAATGTCAGCATTCAAGATATTGCCCCTATTCCAAAGTTCAATGTTATACAGAGATCCAGACTGTTGAACCTCCAACTGTATCTCCACCTATTCTACGCAACGAAGCTGGGCCAGCTGAACGAATACCGAGTCCCCAACCTGGGACATCTGCACAAGCATTGAGTCCCCAATTTGGGACATCTGCACAAGAACGAAGCTGGGCCAGCTGAACGAATACCGAGTCCTCAACCTGGGACATCTGCACAAACATTGAGTCCCCAACCTAGGCCATCTGAACAAGCTAATGTCAGCATTCAAGATATTGCCCCTATTCCAAAGTTCAATGTTCTGGACTAGAAGAAGAACTAATTCCCAAGGATGGAGTTTGCTTTCAACAATTGGAGTTTCACAGGAGATCACAGAAACCGAGTGAGTCATTTCAATCTTTCTATCTAGATTTACAAAATGTAGCAAAATATTGTGATTTTGGTACTCAGTTAGACAATGGTCTAAAAATGCGCATCATGTTTGGCATAAATGACAACAGTCTGAAAGAAAGGCTGTATAGAAATCCTGATATTAAAAGATATCGTTCGACACTGCAAAGCAGCTGAAGAGGCCAGAAGTAAATCAAAAGCCCAAAATTTGGAAAATGACAAACCACCCGTGACTCCCACCCAGGAGGTTATGGGGGTTAAAAATACAAAGTAGACTCCCCGTAATTTCACACAGACTCAGAGAAATATGATCTATCAGTGCATTAAAATATACAATGTCTTGCCGCAAGCCCAAAATTTGGAAAATGACAAACCACCCGTGACTCCCACCCAGGAGGTTATGGGGGTTAAAAATACAAAGTAGACTCCCCGTAATATAACTCCTTCCCCAGGTATGCTGACTCCAACCAACCAAGGCCATCAACAACAATCGTCAAGAAGTCAATCGTGTAATGTGTGACATGAAGTTTAGCCCTGTATCTGATTGTATTCTCCTATTTATTTCTTTGTCAATGGTGCCGTCTTCCGAAATGATACTGCCCAAGTACTAGGGCAGCCCTTAGTAATATTAGTAATATACTGCCCTTAGTAATATACTGCCCAAGTACTTGGCCCTTAGTAATATACTGCCCAAGTACTAGGCCCTTCGTAATACTGTGATATCCACTAAAGATGTGAAAAAACTCTCTACTTTACATAATTATTTGATACAAAGATTCATGATTTGATTTAATATTTACCACCGCATAGCGCCCATCCACTAGACATTCGGATGAGCATATAATC
Organism: Diaphorina citri; assembly: GCF_000475195.1. Lineage (NCBI taxonomy): Eukaryota > Metazoa > Arthropoda > Insecta > Hemiptera > Psyllidae > Diaphorina > Diaphorina citri. The sequence continues at coordinate 89,779 of NW_007379288.1, read as the reverse complement.
GATATTTTCACAATCGATTAATCGATATTTTCACAATCGATTTTTCGATCTATTTCCAATCGATTCATCGATATTCATTGTCATTAGCAGAGAAAAATATTATTGAAATAGTTCAAAGGAAGCACTTAGTAATGCTGTGATATCCAATAGATCAGTTGCGCTGTTGCGCTTACTTGGGTGATGTTTCACAGTCATAGAGCAGGAAAAATGAGGACCAACGGAATTTTTCTTTTTCTTCTACGACTTCTACATACCGAGATAAATCGATTTAAAAAATATCGGTAAATCGTGAAGTTTGACGTCATAAAATAGCATGATTTGATATGTCACACACGTACCTTTGGAAAACATGTAGGATTTGCGGATTTCGCGAACACCGCGCAAATCGCAAACGGCGAAATATTGGACCAAATCGAAAAAATAATGAGACGGAGCAAAAAAAACTCAGATTTGATAGGTCACACTTGTACTTTATAAGCACTTTTGTGATTCGCGTTTTTCGCGAATTTAGCGAAAACCGCGAATCGCAAAAAATCGAGTGAGTAGTCGATTATACTTCAAATTTAACGTAGAAAACGAATATGCAATAAAAAATAGGGGTTCTAATTTAAAAATCCAAAGTTAATACCCGATTCGCGAACTTCGCGAAATTTTTCGCGAATCGCGATATTGCCAAAATGTCCGCTTCAAAAATCAAAAAGTTATGGGTTTTTTTGTTTTTCGAAATTTCGAACAGGCTCCGAGAAAATCAATTAAAGCATAAATTCTGGGACACCCTGTATAAGACCCGCCGACGACAACCAACCTTCCCAGTCGTTGATTGTTTTTTCCCCTGTGAATACCCGAGTTCCATGGCAGACTAGACAGCCCCCACCAGGTCGTTGCCAGAATCAATAATGGAGGAATCCGGGAGCGGGCACGTGTCAGAGGAACAGATCTCACGGGTGGTCAATGAACTCTACAGGGTCACTAATGAGAACTACAGAATCCGGCGGGAGTTATACATGGTTGAGACACCTCCCCCCACTCCGCCGTCACGATCGTCCATTCGCAGTCCAACGGGACCTACCTCCCCGACGACCTCCTCTTCTTCGTCCTCGGCCTTCTCGTCCTCGGCTTCCTCGTCGGACGCCGTCTCTCCGGCATCGTCGGCCGCTCCGTCTCCAACGCCCTCGCACGCCACGTCACCCGTGCCATCGCCAGCACCGTCGCCACCACCTCATCCGAATCCGCCCGCGGTACATTTCGAGTTGGTCCCGGACGTGGAGCTCACCCCACGAGGACCACGCATAAGCGTCACCTTTGAGGACCCTGACGCGGTACCCTTCATGTCGGATACCGACTCGGACTCGGATTCGTGCGTCCCTTCTGCACCTGCAGCGGAGCGAGAACATCAGGATCGGCGGGAGGTGACGTCTGATTCGGACTCCGAGATGGACTGGAGCAGCGTCCGGCCCGTGACACCAAGGTTCACCCTTTCACTTCCACATGGGGACAGTCTGGAGCAGACAAGGCAACGCACCGTGGACACGGTGGCTGAGGTCATCAGCTGGGTGGCCTCCAATCTAGACTTCATTCCGCCGACTTACCCCAGGAGAAGACCGCGCCGACTTCCGCGAGGGCGGCCTAGGAAGTATAAGAGACGAACACGAGAACATTGACTCTCGGACCCGACTTCCCTCTCTAACTTGCTCGCGACTTGATCCGTGAGGATCGGAGGTGCTTTCCCCCTCTTCTTTTTTCTGTCTTCCCTACATTTGTAGGGGAAGACACAGACTCTGTGAAGGGGAAGACAACCAATCAACCTACTCTCAACGGAATTTTTCTTTTTCTTCTACGACTTCTAGATACCGAGATAAATCGATTTAAAAAATACCGGTAAATCGTGATCTTTGACGTCACGGCATACGCTCCCGTCCGCGATGACGTCAAATTTATGAATCCCGCTTCGTTTGTTTGTGCGCAAGCGTTTCTGCGCATTTTGACGTGAAATCTGACGTCACAACTCTTTAAACTAGAACGGCAATCAAAAATTGAATTTTCGACCTTTCAAAGTTACTTATTCGGAGTTTCATAAATAAAGTGGTGCAATATTAAACTGTTGAGATAATGGGACTACATGTCCTAATTCGACAGTCTAAATAAAGCACTAATATCTAATGGAGTAGACAACACAACAGATAAGATGAATCAGATCATCAAATTGGTGACGGATCAAAAAGAACAAATAGATGCTCTACCAGTTCATCTAGTACAACAGATGGATGAGAACAAGAAAATCACGTGTGTTACTGCTGCCTCAAACATCGAGCATCACATTGTAGAAGACGTCCCAAGTGTACCTTGTTGCGTACACCTCCTTTTTCCTCACCCTATGCGAGTACCTCCCTCCTATTGCCCGCTACAACGAGAATCGACGGAGCACGCCGAACTTTAGTTCTAATCTGACAATCTACAAAGTAAGACCCCCCTGTATCTCTCTATTTTACAAGTCAAGTTCATCTAAAATCAACACCCATTTGTTCTTGAAATTACCCAAAATCACCCAAAATCGAAGGAAAATCACCCAAAATCGGGCATCCCTTTAACAGTCTTATGCCCTCTTTCCCCGAGTTACCGTTACATAGGTACCTCGTGTGCAAGAAGTCACTTTGCTGTAATGTGTGACATGAAGTCGAGCCCTGTGCCTGATAGTATTCTTCCATTTATTTCTTTGTCAATGGTGCCGTCTTCCGAAATGGTACTGCCCAAGTACTTGGCCCTTAGTAATATTAGTAATATACTGCCCTTAGTAAGATACTGCCCAAGCACTAGGGCAGCCCTTAGTAATACTGTGATATCCACTAAAGTTGTGAAAACACTCTCTACTTTACCTCATTATTTGATACAAAGATGTATGATTTGATTTAATATTCACCGCCGTATAGCGCATCATCTACTAGACATCCGGACGAGGATATAATCGATATTTTCACAATCGATTAATCGATATATTTCCAATCGATTCATCGTCATTACCAGTGTAAAAATATTATTGAAATCGTTCAAAGGAAGCACTTAGTAATGCTGTGATATCCACTAAAGATGTGAAAACACTCTCTACTTTACCTCATTATTTTGATACAAAGATGCATGATTTGATTTAATATTTACCGCCGCATAGCACTTCATCCACTAGACATCCTGATGGGGATATACTCGATATTTTCACAATCGATTAATCGATATACTTCCAATCGATTAATCGATAATCATCGTCATTAGCAAGTACTTGGCCCTTAGTAATATTAGTAATATACTGCCCTTAGTAAGATACTGCCCAAGCACTAGGGCAGCCCTTAGTAATACTGTGGTATCCACTAAAGTTGTGAAAAAACTCTCTACTTTACCTCATTATTTGATACAAAGATGCATGATTTGATTTAATATTTAACGCCGCATAGCACCTCATCCACTAGACATCCGGATGGGGATATAATCGATATTTTCACAATCGATTAATCGATATTTTCACAATCGATTAATCGATATACTTCCAATTGATTCATCGATATTTATCGTCATTACCAGTGTAAAAATATTATTGAAATAGTTCAAAGGAAGCACTTAGTAATGCTGTGATATCCACTAAAGATGTGAAAAAACTCTCTACTTTACCTCATTATTTGATACATAGATGCATGATTTGATTTAATATTTACCGCCGCATAGCGCCTCATCCACTAGACATCCGGACGAGGATATAATCGATATTTTCACAATCGATTAATCGATATATTTCCAATCGATTCATCGATATTCATCGTCATTAGCAGTGCAAAAATATTATTGAAATAGTTCAAAGGAAGCACTTAGTAATGCTGTGATATCCAATAGATCAGTTGGGCTTACTTGGGTGATATTTCAAAGTCATAGAGCAGGAAAAATGAGGACCAACGGAGTTTTTCTTTTCCTTCTACGACTTCTAGATACCGAGATAAATCGATTTAAAAAAAAAAATACCGGTAAATCGTGAACTTTGACGTCACGGCATACGCTCCCGTAGGCGATGACGACATAATTCATAACTCCCGCTTCGTTTATGCGCAAGCGTTTCTGCGCATTTTGACGTGAAATCTGACGTCACAACTCTTTGAACTTTTTCATTAGAACGGCAATTGAAATTTGAATTTTGGACCTTTTAAACTATTCGGAGTTTTGACCTCATATTTGAATTTTTCCCAACTTTTTACATAGGAATCGACCATTTATTTATAATTTTTACCCATTTGCAACTGCTCCATTGTGAAAAGGCTCTGCTTGAACACAAATAAATTCACGAAAATCGATTACTCGATATATGTATAAATAACGATTTATCAATACTTATCGTCGCATAGCGCCCATTCTACTCAGTGGAGGTGGAGGCGGTATTGGTGGAGATTCTTCATCCACTAGACCGCCCGATGAAGAGATGATGGTGTGCAGAGAGGGGAGAGCGGCAGCCAGAGTGTTGATGGCGGCGAGGGAGGGGGAAGAATAATAAAAATAGTTTTTAATAAAAGGTTAAAAATGGCACAAGAAACTTTTTTTAGAAAAAAAAAAAAAAATGTTGTATGTAAAATATGTTTCCCATAATATGTCAAAATATGTTGGTGGTCTCTAGCCAAGATTACTTGGTCCGTCCCGAACCGCAGTCCACCATGATGAAGACCTGTGCTTTTCCTCTGTAGCATGATGAACCCTTTGTAACCTCCAGCTAGCCGGGCTGGTTAGGGTTTGACTGCTCTGATTTATAGTCGCACAGCAAGACACTGGACAGAGTAAAGTCTTCTGCTATACACCGGGGTGATGGTCTCTAGCTCTAGCCATGTTAAATCGCCTGGCTCGTCCTGAACCGCAGTCAACCATCATGAGGACTTGCCTTGGTCCTTAAAAGCAGAGAGAACCCTTTGAGGAACTGCCAGCTTGCTAGGCTGGTTAGGGTTAGCTGTTCTCCTCCCTGTTTATAGTCCCACAGCGAGACGCTAGTCTTCTCTCTGTTTAACGTCCCCTAGCCAGAAGACATCTTTTCTTTATTCTGCTATCGCCATTCGGCGAAAGCTAAAGCCGCTACTACAACAACAACAACAACAAAAAAATGTATGTAAAATATGTTTCCCATACTAAAAAAAAAAATTGTTGTATGTAAAATATGTTTCCCATAATATGTCAAAATATGCTGCTGTTGATGGTCGGTCTCTAGCCAAGATTACTTGGTCCGTCCCGAACCGCAGTCCAACCATGATGAAGACCTGTGCTTTTCCTCTGTAGCGTGATAAACCCTTTGTAACCTCCAGCTAGCCGGGCTGGTCAGGGTTTGACTGCTCTGATTTATAGTCGCACAGCAAGACACTGGACAGAGTAAGGTCCCCCAGCCTTGTCAAAATAGGGTAAGTGTACCATTTATTCGCCCACCTAAAAAAACGTACCATTTATTGGCCCATCTGCCCACATTTATTTTTTTAATTTTTGTTTTTATGACTACAATTTTGGAATACCACTGGTTTGATAGCATTCTTTAAGCCATTTCTTTTGATGAAATTGGATCTTGAAGAAGTTCGTCCAGTTCAGACTTGTGGCGTATGGTACAGGTGGGCCAATAAATGGTATGTCCCCTAGCCAGAAGACATCTTTTCTTTATTCTGCTATCGCCATTCGGCGAAAGCTAAAGCCGCTACTACAACAACAACAACAACAACAGAGTAAAGTCCCCCAGCCTTGTCAAAATATACAACACCTTGATTAGACTGCTGGGGTAAAGGGACTTTCCAGTCCTATTCCAGCAGGATATACAATGTATATTCTGTTCCTATTGATATTATACTCCTATTCCATTCTATTCTATTCACTTACCGCTATCCTATACAACACCTTGATTAGACTGCTGGGGTAAAGGGACTTTCCAGTCCTATTCCAGCAGGATATACAATGTATATTCTGTTCCTATCGATATTCTACTCCTATTCCATTCTATTGTATTCACTTACCGCTACATCCAAGGACTGCAGGGTTTTCAGTCTACTTGTAATACAGTCAATATCTTCATCTTGTAGATTGAAACAGCGATGTAATTTCAGCCTTTGGATTCTGTAATTGTTCTCGCATAAGGCACGAATTCCTGTAATGGTACGTAGAACATGTAATTTAAAATTATAAATTATCAATAATTATTAAACACATTTTAAAAAAATATGTTTACAAATGTCGGGACATTTCATCTTGTAGATTGAAACAGCGATGTAATTTCAGCCTTTGGATTCTGTAATTGTTCTCGCATAAGGCACGAATTCCTGTAATGGTAAGTAGAATATGTAATTTAAAATTATAAATTATTAATAATGGAGCAGTTGCAAATGGGTGAAAATTATTAATAAATGGTCGATTCCTATGTAAAAAGTTGGGAAAAATTCAAATCTCAGGTCAAAACTCCGAAATAATAACTGTAAAAGGTCGAAAATTCAATTTTCATTTTCCGTCAGAGTCCTGAACTCTGACGTCAGACTTCAGGGGATGCGCAGTAACGTATGCGCACAAACATGAATTGCGCAGAAGAGCATGTGCACAAACAAATTAATGTGTTGCCTGCGAGGGAGCTTTGCTCGGGACATTTGATGTGACGTCATCGCCTACGAGAGCGTATGCCGTGACGTCAAACTTCACGATTTACCGGTATTTTTTATATCAATTTATCTCGGGATCTAGAAGTCGTAGAAGAAAAAGAAAAATTCCGTTGGTCCTCATTTTTCCTGCTCTATGACTTTGAAACATCGCCCAAGTAAGCGCAACTGATCTATTATTTCAGATGAGAATCTTCACAAGTTAAAATAAATATTAAAAAGACAATACTGAGAGAGAAAATACTCAGACTCCCATTATCAGACCAATTTGAGATTCCGGGCCAGCCTAGTTAGCTTGGTTGGTAGCGCGTCTCCTTGTAAGCGCTAGGCTGCGAGTTCGATTCCCGCTCGAAGCGGATTTTATCCTAAACAGATTGTTGGAGTTTCCCTCTATCAAACATCTTAAAGCTTACCTTCGGAAGAAATCTGTTGTATTTCAGACAGATCCACATGTTGTAGAAAAGGTACATGTGGGAATGTAGATGATATTACATATTATTCTTTAATAGGGAAAATGATAAGTTGCTTTTTTTTACAAGATTTTCTTACCTTGCGAAGAAATATTCTTACTTTGTGAAAAAGTATTCTTACCTTCTGAAGAAATCTGATTCCCGCTCGGGGCGGATTTTATCCTAAACATATTGTTGGACATATCAAACATCTTAAAGCTTACCTTCTGAAGAAATCTGTTGTATTTCAGACAGATCCACATGTTGTAGAAAAGGTACCTACAATACCTACATGTAGGAATCTAGATGATATTACATATTATTCTTTAATAGGGAAAATGATGAGTTGATTTTTTTACAAGATTTTCTTACCTTGCGAAGAAATATTCTTACTTTGTGAAAAAGTATTCTTACCTTCTGAAGAAATCTGTTGTATTTCAGACAGATCCACATGTTGTAGAAAAGGTACATGTGGGAAGGCATAGATAAGGCTGACGTCGGTGATTTTAGTACATCCATATAGGTTGAGTTTCGTCAGACCTGGAGAAGAGAAGAAACGTCAGACCAGACTTGCCTAACCCTCAGTTTCTTCAAATTGAGATAATGAGAACTAAAGTTGGGGAGAAGAGAAGAAACGTCAGACCAGACTTGCCTAACCCTCAGTTTCTTCAAATTGAGATAATGAGACCTAAAGTTGGACCAAATTTTAAAACCCTGAAATGAAGTATTCCAGCAACATAGTATTTCATGTCATCAGACATTTGGAGACATAGTTTTCGATGCTGGGAACAAAGATCCACATGTTGTAGAAAAGGTACATGTGGGAAGGCATAGATAAGGCTGACGTCGGTGATTTTAGTACATCCATATAGGTTGAGTTTGGTTAAACCTGAGAAACAGAAGGAAATTAGTGTTAGAGTTCCCTCTATCAAACCACATAAAAACTAGAACTTTTGAATTCTGATCAATCCTAGGATTAGGAAAGGACATATGAAAGAAGAGAAAAAAAAAAAAAAAAAAAAAAAAAAAAAAAAACAAAAAAACAAAAGCTACAGTGAAAAAACAATAATGTCTTATTTACAAAGGTTTGAATACAATATGGAATAGGTACATAACTCGGAGTTATTTTGTTAACCTACAAAATCCACATAATCTATGACCTATGTAATAGGTTTTATAATTTGACCAACAATACAATATATCATATCACTCATCAGATGGGCGAGAAGAGACACAATACTTCCCATTTAGGTGCTGGGTCAACACGAGAACACCAGAAGAAGTAACCCGTAAATATTTGCAATCGAAAAACGAGTACAAATTTTTGTCGATGGTGGGATTCGAACCCGGGACCTTCTGCATGGCAAGCTAGCGCGTTACCACTGGTTGAGAGTGTAGAACTAATTACCTTTAACCCTGTTGAGTCCATACATCACTCTGCCCTCCTCCTCACACATGGTAGAATACTGGTCAGGCACCATGTTCCGCATCAGGTTAAAAGCTTCGGATTTTCTCCTAGCGTCCAATAGGATGTCTTGTTCTGCCCTCGACCCGAGCGCCATTTTGAATCCACTTGAATATAAAAAAAAAAATCTCAAAGTTTCAAATTCTCGTTTTGTTATTCCATAAAACCCACAGGTAAAAATAATATACCGAGGGGTTGGGTTGGGTAAGGTAGGGGGGGCGTGAAAAAATGAGAATATGCCCAAAGGGGGCGCCATGCAAAAAGTTCGAGAACCACTGCTATAGAGTGAGTCATTTTGTCAAAACCTGCCACGGAACAGTGGAAGTTCCTCCTGCTGAAGCTGCTATTATTATTCAAGAGACGATAGTGGGAAGACAAACTAGTGACACTAAACGATGTATACCTACCAGGGGTTGGATGGAAGAGAATGCCCTAGGCATTAATCCCGCCCCTGAGTTAGAATTTTTCAATATTTTTTTTTTTTCTTTCTTTCTTTATTCAATTTTCGTTTTCTTTTGTTAATTAATCATTTTGGTATTTTGTTTTGTGTACCTCTTTGTAAATATTGTAAAATTCTAATAAAGTGTTATATAACAATAATAATAATAATAATGATAGGGCCCAGAAGAGGATGATGCACAGACTGTGTTAATTTTCCATGAAGAGTCCTCTTTCATTATACGCCACTGTGCACACAGAGGGTTTTTTTTTCCTTTTTTGGCCAGCCTACTTTTGAATCCAGCGCCGCCATGTTTGGGAGAAACGGTTGACGCAGGAGGGGCGGCCGGATTTGGATAACTGGTGAATCAGGAAGAATAGTCAGACTTACTTTTTTGAATCCAGCGCCGCCATGTTTGGGAGAAACGGTTGACGCAGGAGGGGCGGCCGGATTTGGATAACTGGTGAATCAGGAAGAATATCATGGACACTCGTTGCTATGTTGAAAGCGCAGAAGAGGAAGGTAGTAGAACAGTCATGAAAGACACTAAAAGTTCACAGCCGAAAAAACTTGGACCCCGCCGGGAATCGAACCCGGGACCTACGGCGTGCAAGTCTAGTGTCCCATTCGGCTACGGAGGTTGTTTGTAAAGGGAGTTTTCTACTTACTCTGAAGATGAATTAGAGTGAGTGACGAAAGGATTGTTAGATGGTTGGTGGGCAGAAGGGTTGTTATTGGTCAATGAAGCAGACTTGATGGGTGATAGCTGATGATTATCTGATCTGTAAACAAAAAATAGAAACAAGCAAAATAGGATAATACAGGATAATAAAATAATAAAATTTTATAAATAGGATAATAAAATTTTAATAAAAAAAAGATGAGTGTATCAACGCCGTTTTTATTTCGTAGCAATGAAACAACTCCTACATTGGATGTTTGTGGTCTGTGTATTAGCATGCTCACCCCGTAGTATGCCTCTCATCAGATGGGCGAGAAGAGACACAATGGAGTATTGTGAACATCAGAAAGTAACCCGTTGAAATATTTGCTATCGAAAATCGAGTAGGTACTAATTTTTGTTGATTATGGGGATCGAGCCCGGGACCTTCTGCAATTGAGTATCTACTTTAATCGAGTAGCGACCACCAGCGGCAAAAGGCTCTGTAGTACCACAGATACCTAATTCATGATTTGAATTTAGATATTTAAATATCAAAAGAAAGTACTGGGCCGCGGGTTCGATTTTCGCCCGGGACATATTTTATCCTGGACGGATAAGGTTCGCTATCGGAACGGCTGGCTTTCTCCTGTCCTGTCTTGCTTCTCTCTTCGATTTCAGGACGATAAGACCTTAGCAGATACAGTTCCCTCTGTCAAAAATCTTTGGAAAAAAGTACACAGTATACTTCTGCCTCCAGATACTAGCAGGTACATATTTATTGCTCATCTCCAAGTATAACAAAAGATAGAACATGCTATTCAAACATTTCTCCAAAAGACACCGAAACATTTCCTCTCCAGCACTGAAACTCCTTGAAGTCGCTTGAAGAGTGGCAAACTTTACTCCACCACTTGGGCAACAATCCAATCGAACCACTCTCTCATCCAGCCTAACATGCTATTCAAACATTTCTCCAAAAGACACCGAAACATTTCCTCTCCAGCACTGAAACTCCTTGAAGTCGCTTGAAGAGTGGCAAGCTCTACTCCACCACTTGGGCAGCAATCCAATCGAACCACTCTCTCATCCAGCCCCGATCCTTCAACTCTTCCTCTTGCGCCCTCATATCCTCCATCAAAGGCAGTACATAGCCCCAATACACCAGTCCAGCCACCAGCGCCATCAGCATCGCCACAACTAGGAGGTGACAGAACAGCCCTCTCCGCCGGAGAGCTTTCGAATTGACGTAAGACGTTTCAAGTTGCCGGCCCGATGTGGGAATACCCTTTTTTAGCTGAGTCCCCAAAGACGATGCTTTGGCGTATCCCACTGTTCGCCGGGAACCTTCAAGTACATAGCCCCAATACACCAGTCCAGCCACCAGCGCCATCAGCATCACCACAACTAGGAGGTGACAGAACAGCCCTCTCCGCCGGACAGCTTTCGAATTGACGTAAGACGTTTCAAGTTGCCGGCCCGATGTGGGAATACCCTTCTTCAGCTGAGTCCCCAGAGACGATGCTCTGACATATCCCACTGTTCTCGAGGATCCTTCGTTGAGAGTGTTTCCACTACTTAAGACACGATTTTTTTCGAGCATGTAGGAACGGGCTTTTACATGATTATTATTATTATTTAAGGCGGTCTCTTCTTGATCCCTTGTGTGCCGCGTCCATTTTTGTCTAGGACTACTGCACTGTAGACGGGCCTTTAAAAGAAGCGAAGCAAGGGAATCTTTGAACTCATCTAAATTTCCATTCAATTCCTTAAGGAAATCTTCGAACTCAGGAAATTCCGAGTGCCAAGCCTTATGCGGTCCTTTTCGAGATGTGGCTCCACTGTCCTCCCCTTCACAATCAACTTCTTCCCCAGCTTGGATCCTTCGCCATGGTCCACTTTTGATGCAAACCCAAGTCTTCCCTTCAGAGAACCTTTGGGAGACGCTTGAGTTCCTGTTCCTTTCTCGAAGGCCCTTTCTGATTTTCTGGGAAATTCCGAGTGCCAAGCCTTATGCGGTCCTTTTCGAGATGTGGCTCCACTGTCCTCCCCTTCACAATCAACTTCTTCCCCAGCTTGATTGGCGCGGCCCAAACCCTCAACAATCCTCTGAAAGACACCCCTCTCATACAGCAAGACATGCTTCACGTCAACTTCGTACGGGTTCGGAACGAATCGGATGAATTCGTTGGATTTCGCGTTCGTAAAGACATCCTTCGGGTTCGGATCCTTGGAGAGCTGGACGATTAGGATCGCGAACGGTTCGTAAGCATCCGTGAAAGCGGTGGCGGATTCGGTTGAGACGCTGGAGGAGTCAACGTTGCGCTCTTGTGAAGTCCAGTTAGAATCGCTGAAACAGTTCGTTGAGTCTTTGAACCTGGGTTGTGACGTTCGGTAGAATTCACTAAAACCGTTCGTTGGAGTTCCTTTGAATCTGGGTTGTGAAGCTCTATTGGTGACTTTTGATAGGTCTATTGATGGTTCCCGAGAGTTCCAATGGTTAGATTGCTTCTGCCCGCAATTATCGTCCATCCGTGAGTTCCAACATTTGGATGTTTTACTCCGGAAACAAGTGCTGTCATTTGGGAAATTCCAGGAGTTAGATTGATAGTTTTGGCGGCGAATGTCGTTTTGCGAGTTTCTTGCCCCGTCGGGGTATCTGTTCTCCGCGAAGCTCCGTTCCGTTCGGGGATGCCCGAAGTTAGAACTTTCGTTCTGGGAGATATGGTCGGTTTGTGAATATCTTTGTTCGTTCTGACGGAAATTTTCGGTTTGTGGATTTCTTTCGATGGGAAATGTGTTCTGTATAATGTGCGTTTTGCTCGTTTTGTCGGCGGCCATTTTGTTGACGATAAATTTGATGCATTTCTTCATCGAGTTGAACCCGAACACCCCTGCTGGTAGAAAAAGGGTATTCGTTAGGTCCCGGGTTCGGTTTCCGCCCGGGGCGAACTTTTTAAATAAAGTTTCTCCTTGGGACTGGCTGGTAGAGGAGGAGAACTATCGATAGCACTATCGATAACTATCGATGGCGCCGACTATCGATGGGACTGGCTGGTAGAGGAGGAGAACTATCGATAGCACTATCGATAACTATCGATGGCGCCGACTATCGATAGTTCTTCTCCTTGGGACTGGCTGGATTTCTCTTATCCTGTCCTTCTCCTCTCTTCGATTTCGGCGCGATAAGACCTCCGTTGTTACAGTTCCCTTATCAAATCTCATCACTCCTTGACTCATTTATACACCTCACATCTTAACCCTTATCTTGTTTACCGCTTGAAACGTGAGCTCACTTGATGTGACAGTGTAGCTATCATGAACGAAATCACCTACTATGGGAGAACTTTGAACCCCATCTTTCCGACTCCCCGTGAGCTCACGTGACGTGATGTTTCTACCTTGAACCTCACCTTGTTTGCCACTACAAGTCATCGCCAGCGCATTCATATTCTCATTCAGAACCGTGAACAACAAACACAGGGGAACGGGACAAAATAGGGTCGCGGTCGATTTCGGGGAGCCGTTTAGGGGAAGGGCGCCTGTTTTGGACACACTGAACATGTGATAACTAACACTCTTCATTTGGGTATACATAATTAGTATTAGTTATCATTTCATCTTAATTTATATGGAACTTCACAAAGTTACTGAGTAATCCATCAAGAAGTTCCTACTAAGTATGGCTTTCTCCTATCCTGTCTTTCTTCTCTCTTCGATTTCGGGACGATAAGACCATAGCAGTTACAGTTCCCTCTGTCAAACCTCTTATAAAAAAAAAAAATCCTTTTTCTTACCACACTTGCTGCTACGGGCCACTTGTGTATTTTCAATGAAAAGAGGGCCTCTGAGTTAAATTTTGCTATTTCTTGATGAAAAAATTCCAAGAATTAAAGAGTCTGTCCCTCATGTTAATGGAGATGTTTTTAAAACATGGGTTTCTGTGGGTAAACTCCATGGAATATACTTTGGCAGTCAGGATGTTGAAGTTGAAAATTCATATCTCCCTGGCGAAAGTGCCACAGAGAGGAATAATAAAACACGGCTTATGTTTCCACTTTCCAATCGATTCATCGATATCCAATCGATTTATCGATATCCATTCGATAAATCGATATTTATCGTCGCATAGCGCCTGTTCTACTTACTGGAGGTGGAGGGGGTATTAGTGGGCGTTCATCTTCTTTCCCTTACCCAATGTATTAACTGAATCGACAGGCTATCATCCGTCCTCACTCTGTTCAAACTGGGATTCATATGCACAACCTTCCCCATCAACGCCACATCCAGCACGTTCCACTTGTAAAACAACCGGGGGAAGGGCACAATATTGGCCCCGCGCGATTCCGGGACCAACGCCGCTTTGAACACAAACCACCGGAGCGCGCACGAAACCGGCTGCGACTCGATGCGATCGATTATGACGTCGTAAGAAGCGTTTACAGCGCGATACGTCGGGTTTGTCGTTTTCAGGAGGCCGTATTGACGACGGTTTAATCGCTCGAGCAGATGCTCGGTGCTCAGTTTCTTTTTGAGAAACGGATTCTTCACCTGAAGAGAGGTGAAAAAACAGCTTTTTTTCCAAACGGCAAGTGGGAGGGGGCCTTTACAAAGCTAAACTTCCAGAAAAAATCGACTTAGTAGGAACTTCTTGATGGAGGACTCAGTAACTTTGTGAAGTTCCATATAAAAGGCCGTATTGACGACGGTTTAATCGCTCGAGCAGATGCTCGGTGCTCAGTTTCTTTTTGAGAAACGGATTCTTCACCTGAAGAGAGGGGAAAAAACAGTTTTTTTTCCAAACGGCAAGTGGGAGGGGGCCTTTACAAAGCTAAACTTCCAGAAAAAATCGACTTCGTAGGAACTTCTTGATGGAGGACTCAGTAACTTTGTGAAGTTCCATAATATAAATTAAAATGAAATGATAACTAACACTCTTCATTTGGGTATACATAATTAGTATTAGTTATCATTTCATCTTAATTTATATGGAACTTCACAAAGTTACTGAGTAATCCATCAAGAAGTTCCTACTAAGTAGATTTTTTTCTGGAAGTTTAGTTGTGTTAAGGCCCGTTCCTGCCTGTCATAAGTTTCATCCAGTTTTTTTGTTGTGTTAAGGCCCGTTCCTGCCTGTCATAAGTTTCATCCAGTTTTTTTGTTGTGTTAAGGCCCGTTCCTGCCTGTCATAAGTTTCATCCTGTTATGCTCTTATCGTCCAGAAATCGAAGAGAGAAGGAAGACAGAATAGGAGAAAGCCAGCCGATCCGAGAAATCCGCCCCGGGCGGGAATCGAACCCGCGGCCTAGCGCTTACAAGGCAGACGCACTACCAACTAAGCTAACTAGGCTGGCTGAAATAAAATAAACTATATACAAAATATTCCAACTAAGGGGCGGGATTAATGCCGTAGGCATTCTCTTCCATCCAACCCCTGAGTTGGCTTTCCTATAGTGTGATAACTAACACTCTTCATTTGGGTATACATAATTAGTATTAGTTATCATTTCATCTTAATTTATATGGAACTTCACAAAGTTACTGGGTAATCCATCAAGAAGTTCCTACTAAGTCGATTTTTTTCTGGAAGTTTAGTTGTGTTAAGGCCCGTTCCTGCCTGTCATAAGTTTCATCCAGTTTTTTTGTTGTGTTAAGGCCCGTTCCTGCCTGTCATAAGTTTCATCCAACTTTTTCGGAATGTCCAATGTAATTAAAATGAGAGTGTTTCCACTACATAAGACACGATTTTTTTCGAGCATGTAGGAACGGGCTTTTACATTATTATTATTCAAGGCGGTCTCTTCTTGATCCCTTGTGTGCCGCGTCCATTTTTGTTTAGGACTACTGCACTTTGAACTCATCTAAATTTCTCATCTTACCTCTTTGGTTGCGCAACCCAACGAAATGTCCGAAACGGACTCGAGAGAATGCATCGTGGACACTGATGTACTCATGGACGAACAAGAACTATTCGACACCAGTTTATCAATATCGATATCCAGTTTATTGATATCGATATCTGGACACAATCCATTTGACGATCTCAGCAATTTCGAATCGAATTTGACGGTCAGGAACTGAGTTGTCGCGGTATTTCCTTTAAACAGCTTATGGTTCGATCCCTTGAGATGACTCAAATGTCCGAGACGGTCTTCAGATTTTGAAGCTTTCGGAGGCTGCCGCTTGGAAGAATCTCCAAGGGCGGAATCTTCTCTCAAGCCTTGGGCGGATTTGCCGTGTCCCAATGTCCCCCAGTTTGAAGGATCCTCACGACCGTGCAAAGCCCCAGCTTCGCCCGCCCCTCTGGGCTCGTACCCGCCCATTTCCGGAACCCCGTCTTTGGACCTCCTCCGCGCGCCGTTCCCCCTCAAATGTTTGGGCACTTTGTGCGCACGGTGAGTGTTTCCGTAGGACGCCGGAAAGCTGGCGTTGTTCGGAAGGCCCGCGGGATTGGGCTGTTTCGGCGCATAGCTGGCCGATTTGGGTAAGGGTTTGGGTAGTCTGCTAGGTTTGACTTCGCGGGCGTCTTGGGACGGACGACTACAGGCTCCTTTATCCTGAACAGAGCGGTCGGTTTGGAGTTTTCCCCCAAAGTCCAGAAACCCTTCAACGGAGCCCTCACCGTTGTTGTTGACATGATTGTCGGAATTCACTACAGGCTCCTTTATCCTGAACAGAGCGGTCGGTTTGGAGTTTTCCCCCAAAGTCCAGAAACCCTTCAACGGAGCCCTCACCGTTGATGTTGACATGATTGTCGGAATTTACTTCTGGATAAAAAATAAGAATTAGGTAAATAATGTCAAATATTAAAACATGGCAAGCTCTAAGCTTCAGGTTCATGCTTTTTTAAAAAAGAATTTAGTCACAAGCACAGGCCTTTTCGTCGATTGAGTTTGTATGAAATTTAAATAAATAAAGTATCTTGAGAAGAAAAAAAATAATCTCACCTTCATTGGACACCTGGTCACACGACACCAAACGCAGCTCTCTCAACCGGAGCCCCTCCACTGTTGCCAACTGTGACAGCGATTCATTGTCAATCAGCGTCAGACTCAAATCCAAACTGACCAGTGTTGCCGCGTTGAGCGAAATAAAATCGAGAATGTTGACGAACGTGAGCACCGTTTCCGATCGATACCGAGGGACGGGACAGCTTCGCGTTTCTCCGGAAATTCTTCGGTTTCCTTCGCCTCGAGTTCGGGTTTCCTCGGAAATTCTTTGGTTTTCTTCGCATTGATTGCGGGTTTCTTCGCCTTGAGTTCGGGTTTCCGCGTCAGACTCAAATCCAAACTGACCAGTGTTGCCGCGTTGAGCGAAATAAAATCGAGAATGTTGACGAACGTGAGCACCGTTTCCGACCGATATCGAGGGACGGAGCAGCTTCGCGTTTCTCCGGAAATTCTTCGGTTCCCTTCGCCTTGAGTTCGGGTTTGCTCGGAAATTCTTTGGTTTTCTTCGCCTTGAGTTCGGGTTTCCTCGGAAATTCTTTGGTGACTCAAATCCAAACTGACCAGTGTTGCCGCGTTGAGCGAAATAAAATCGAGAATGTTGACGAACGTGAGCACCGTTTCCGATCGATATCGACGGACGGAACAGCTTCGCGTTTCTCCGGAAAGTCTTCGGTTTCCTTCGCCTTCAGTTCGGGTTTCCTCGGATATTCTTTGATTTTCTTCGCATTGATTGCGGGTTTCTTCGCCTTGAGTTCGGGTTTCCTCGGAACTACATTGGTTTTCTCCGGATTGAGTTCGATTAACATCGGAACTTCTTCGGTTTTCCTCGGAAATTCTTTGGTTTTCTTCGCATTGAGTTCGATTTTCCTCGGAACCACATCGGTTTTGTTCGCATCGAGCTCGACAATTTTCGGATATTGCATGGGTGTCATTTGACGCGAAATTGTTGGACGGATTAGAAGCGTTGCGTGATGCATTTGGACTCGAATTCAGGCTGTTGATTGAAGGGGCATTATTGGTATTTGAAGGCACGTTGCATTGAGTTCGATTTTCCTCGGAACCACATCGGTTTTGTTCGCATCGAGCTCGACAATTTTCGGATATCGCATGGGTGTCATTTGACGCGAAATTGATGGACGGATTAGAAGCGTTGCGTGATGCATTTGGACTCGAGTTCAGGCTGTTCATTGAAGGGGCATTATTGGTATTTGAAGGCACGTTGTTGTTTAGGCTGGAAGAGAAAGTACATAAATGTCTGGGTGAGGGACGTTAAACAGAGAGGATACCAGCCTGAAATTTCCCTTCCTAAAGAAATGGCAAAGGTTGAGTGCGAAGGGCATCCACTCGAAAAATTTGTAGCCAAAACCAAATGTCAGCCCAAAGCGACCACCCTGACTAGGGCTGATTGAGAGGCTGACGAAAAACTTTATCGCAATTCTCCGGGCGATAATCAAACCCACTACCGTCCAAGCTAACTCAATTACCGTTTTGAAAAATCACCTCTCTGGCTCATTTTCTCCATTGGAGGCCGAATTTACAATGTATTCTCGCGACCCGAAGTGATCATTTACTATAGGAAAGCAAACTCAGGGGTTGGATGCAAGAGAATGCCTAAGATGGTGATCAAGAGGAATTGGAGCCCAACGCAGGCTCAGGGAAGTGTGTTGAAACGGCGCCATCTTCAAAATGGGGCTCGCGGTCACAGATAGACAGTTCAAAAAGCAACAACAATATGGGACCTTGGAAAAGCAACGTCAAGATGGGACCGACAAAGTGGAGCTCACAAACAGAAGTCAGTTTTGACGGCAGCGTTGCAACACGGTCGGTTCGAAGTTCGTCCAGCCATCGTCGCGAAACAGTGGAATGGATTTCCGCCCTGTCCGAAACGTTTGAAGAGATGAACTCGAGAACGGCCCTCCAGAACCGTCACAACCGGACGTCTTTGACGCTGCCTCACGAACGAAACGCGCAAAGAAACTGTCCTGAGAAGCGTCTTAATCAGGCAAACTTATCTCGCAAACAGGGTCTTAATCAGGCAAACTCATCTCGCAAACAGGGCCATTCGCAGAGACATCCTCAGACATGTCGTGAAGGGAAATCCTCACAAAGAGAGGGCAGACTTCCCGCAACGCTGCCGTCAAAACTGACTTCTGTTTGTGAGCTCCACTTTGTCGGTCCCATCTTGACGTTGCTTTTCCAAGGTCCCATATTGTCGTTGCTTTTTGAACTGTCTATCCGTGACCGCGAGCCCCATTTTGAAGATGGCGCCGTTTCAACAAACTTCCCTGAGCCTGCGTTAGGCTCCAATTCCTCTTGATCACCATCACTGGCGGCTTCCTCTCTATTCGCCGGTGGTTGTGTCCGTGGCAGTTTCCGAGTGGAATCTGGCTGGAATACGGTTTGGTGTGCCTTTCGGTTCGCCAACTCTGGAGGCGATTTCTTAGAGCGAAGGAGTTCCTTATAGGGTAGTCCACTCCAACAGGGCAACTCCTTTGAAGGCGATTTATTGAAATGGTGTAATTCTCTGGAGGGCGATTTATTGAAATGGTGCAATTCTTTTGAGGGTGATTTCTTCAAATGGGAGAGTGCCTTCGGATGAAGCCGTTCTTTTGAAGAAGTTTCCTGTGACTGATGACCATTTCTGGGCATTTTCCACGGACGCGAACTGCTTTTCTGCGGCATGAAAATTGCCTTGAGTTCGGGTTTCCTCGGAACTACATTGGTTTTCTCCGGATTGAGTTCGATTAACATCGGAACTTCTTCGGTTTTCCTCGGAAATTCTTTGGTTTTCTTCGCATTGAGTTCGATTTTCCTCGGAACCACATCGGTTTTGTTCGCATCGAGCTCGACAATTTTCGGATATCGCATGGGTGTCATTTGACGGGAAATTGATGGACGGATTAGAAGCGTTGCGTGATGCATTTGGACTCGAATTTAGGCTGTTCATTGAAGGGGCATTATTGGTATTTGAAGGCACGTTGTTGTTTAGGCTGGAAGAGAAAGTACATAAATGTCTGGGTGAGGGACGTTAAACAGAGAGGACACCAGCCTGAAATTTCCCTTCCTAAAGAAATTGCAAAGGTTGAGTGCGAAGGAAGAACTTTAAACAGGGAGTACACCAGCCTGAATTCCCCTCGCCAAAGAAGTAGCAAAGGTTGAGTGCGAAGGACATCCACTCGAAAAATTTGTAGCCAAAACCAAATGTCAGCCCAAAGCGACCACCCTGACTAGGGCTGATTGAGAGGCTGACGAAAAACTTTATCGCAATTCTTCGGGCGATAATCGAACCCACTACCCTCCAAGCTAACTCAATTACCATTTTGAAAAATCTCCTCTCTGGCTCATTTTCTCCATTGGAGGCCGAATTTACAATGTATTCTCGCGACCCAAAGTGATCATTTACTATAAGAAGGCCAACTCGGGGGTTGGATGGAAGAGAATGCCTACGGCATTAATCCCGCCCCTTAGTTGGAATATTTTGTATATAGTTTATTTTATTTCAGCCAGCCTAGTTAGCTTAGTTGGTAGTGCGTCTGCCTTGTAAGCGCTAGGCCGCGGGTTCGATTCCCGCCCGGGGCGGATTTCTCGGATCGGCTGGCTTTCTCCTATCCTGTCTTCCTTCTCTCTTCGATTTCGGGACGATAAGACCATAGCAGTTACAGTTAAAGTTACAAACATCGTTCCCCGATTATTTCACCTAGATAAATTTCATGACATGACTTGGACTCGAACCACCAACCTCCAGATCCAAAGTCCAACGCGTTAACAACTGCACCACTGAGGTTGGTGACAAACTAAAAAGACCAACCTGAACCTAGACTCAAGTCTGATCCTGATTCGCTCATGATTTCCACAGGCAATATTCCACCAACCAATGAGGTGGGAGTATTTTGCGAGTATTCTACTGCTGACTATTTGAACAACCAATATTGTTCAACTCTCAATGCAAATCCACGGCAGTCAGATTGAATAATATAAAACAACAAATTTGACACGGCTTTTGATACCATAATTTTGTAAAGACTTACTAGCATACTATGCAACTGGCCATATTCTTTTTTTTTTTCCTTTCTTCTTCTTCTTCTTCTTTCAATATGTCTTCAAGAGCCGAAAAAACTTCGACCCCGCCGGGAATCAAACCCGGGACCCCGCAGGACAGGTTGCTGTTTCACTGAACTTTGAAAATCGATTCTCAGGTGGATTCGGATCAAAATTTTGTGCTCTGGCTCGTGGTTTTTCTGTTTATCGAATAAAATGAAAAAGCTGTGACCTAAAAACTGACACAAGGTCTGTAATTTTTTTGAAAAGAGGTTTTTTTGGACTTTTCTCGGAAACGAAAACCGAAGTTTGGAAAATGACCCACAGAACCTTGTTGGAAATGATGAGATCTACCTACCCTGAGACCCGTTGTCAGTGTTGTTCTGGCGCACCCTGTATATATATTAATTGCTTGATTGATTATTGATTGTATTGATTGATAAATATTAATTGATTGATATCCCTGCTTACCCTTCAAACTCACTCCTGTTCAGTCCCATGAGACCGAAATCCGTCACCGCGTCACACGACACCAGGCTAAGCTCGGTAAGGCACGGGCAATGACGAAACACCGCCCCAAGCGTTTCATCCGTGACCGTGGTGAAACAGTAGCTCAAATCCAGCACCCGGATCTGGGTGCATTGGGACGGAAGGGGTAGGAACAGGGCTGGCGTCAGATTGAGGCCACTCAGGATGAGCGAGTGTAGATGGGGGGCAGGGGAGGCGAACATTTGTGCTAGACCCGCGCCTGTAATGAGAATGCATAAGAATAAGATAGAAGAAGAAGAAATGAATTTATTCATAAAATCTACGCTATTCTACGTGGTTTGTTCTACGCTAAAATTTACGGATGCGTAGGGAATTTTTTTATTATTATTATTTAAACAAGGTTTATATTTATACTCGTATTGGCATATTTGTAAACCCTACCTATGAAAATAAATAAGACCTTGTTTAGACTGCGGGAGTAAAGGGACTTTTCATTCTCATTCTGGCAGGATAAACAAGGTATATTCTATTCTATTCTTTTATGAAGGAAGGGTAGCTTAACATCAGCATACTAATCAATACTATTAGGTATTAGGTAGAAATAAATAAATAAATGGTTTTTCTGTCCCTTCATTTGTTCAGCACAGGTGCAAAACCAGAAAAGAAAGAAGTAAGAATAGAAGATAATAGAATAGAATCGTTTGTTCACTCACAAGGCGAGACAAGAGACTCACCTGTTATTTGATTACAATGTGAAATGTCCACATGTTGCAAACTGGACAGGACCCGGTTCAAGTCTCGTGCCGTCTGATCACAAGGCCCTGGCATTCGTTTCTGAGGCGTGACTTGTGTGTTTGAAGGATGTCCTCTGTGAGATCCCACATTAAAAGGCTCCGCACTTCCTTTCTCAAGTGCACCTTTCGAAGACTTCTGAGGGTGTCCCTGGGCTGCCTGTTTGTGAGGCTTTGGACTTGGTTTCTCAGGTCTACCTTGTGGTGGAGATCTGTTGGTGGTCTCTAGCCAAGATTACTTGGTCCGTCCCGAACCGCAGTCCACCATGATGAAGACCTGTGCTTTTCCTCTGTAGCATGATAAACCCTTAACCTTTGTAATCTCCAGCTAGCCGGGCTGGTTAGGGTTTGACTGCTCTGATTTATAGTCGCACAGCAAGACACTGGACAGAGTAAAGTCCCCCAGCCTTGTCAAAATATACAACACCTTGTTTAGACTGCTGGGGTAAAGGGACTTTCCAGTCTATTCCAGCAGGATATACAATGTATACTTGTGTATTTTCAATGAAAAGAGGGCCTCTGAGTTAAAATTTGCTATTTCTTGATGAAAAAATTCCAAGAATTAAAGAGTCTGTCCCTCATGTTAGTGGAGATGTTTTGAAACATGGGTTTCTGTGGGTAAACTCCATGGCATATACTTTGGAAGAAAGGGGGATAATGTTGAAAATGTATATCTCCTTGGCGAAAGTGCCACAGAGAGTAATAATAAAACACGGCTTATGTTTCCACTTTCCAATCGATTCATCAATATCCAATCGATTCATCGATATCCATTCGATAAATCGATATTTATCGTCGCATAGCGCCTGTTTTACTTAGTGGAGGTGGAGGGGGTATTAGTGGGCGTTCCTCATCTACTTTTCCTTACCCAATGTATTAACTGAATCGACAGGCTATCATCCGTCCTCACTCTGTTCAAACTGGGGTTCATATGCACAACCTTCCCCATCAACGCCACATCCAGCACATTCCGCTTGTAAAACAATCGGGGGAAGGGCACAATATTGGCCCCGCGCGATTCCGGGACCAACGCCGCTTTGAACACAAACCACCGGAGCGCGCACGAAACCGGCTGCGACTCGATGCGATCGATTATGACGTCGTAAGAAGCGTTTACAGCGCGATACGTCGGGTTTGTCGTTTTCAGGAGGCCGTATTGACGACGGTTTAATCGCTCGAGCAGATGCTCGGTGCTCAGTTTCTTTTTGAGAAACGGATTCTTCACCTGAAGAGAGGTGAAAAAACAGCTTTTTTTCCAAACGGCAAGTGGGAGGGGGCCTTTACAAAGCTAAACTTCCAGAAAAAATCGACTTAGTAGGAACTTCTTGATCGAGGACTCAGTACCTTTGTGAAGTTCCATATAGATTAAAATGAAATGATAACTAACACTCTTCATTTGGGTATAAATAGTATTAGTTATCATTTCATCTTCCATCAAGAAGTTCCTACTAAGTCGATTTTTTTCTGGAAGTTTAGTTGTGTTAAGGCCCGTTCCTGCCCGTCATAATGTTCCTACTCTAAGTAGATTTTTTTCTGGAAGTTTAGTTGTGTGTTAAGGGCCCGTTCCCTGCCCTGTCATACAGTTTCATCCAGTTTCTTTTTGTTGTGTTAAGGCCCGTTCCTGCCTGTCATTAAGTTCATCGTTTTTTTGGTCGGAATGTGCCCGAATGTTAAATAAAAGTGGAGAGTGTTTCCACTACATAAGACAACGATTGATTTTTTTTTCTCAGAACATGCTGGGAACGGGCCCTTTTACATTATTATTATTCATTTAAAGCTGTCTGTTCTGTGGGATCCCTTGATGTGGCCGCGTCCATTTTGTTAGGACTACTGGCACTGTAGACGGGCTTTAAAAAAGCGAAGCCAGGGAATCTCTTAACTCAGTCCTTAAAGTGTTCCCCATCTCGAATTCTTAAGAAATCTTTGAACTCATCTAAATTTCGCCGATCTTACCTGCGCGCGTTTGTGTGCGCAACCCAGACTGAAGATGTCCGAAACCGGCGACTCGAGAGGAGAATGCGATCGTGGACACTGATGTGCTCATGGACGCAACAGAGACCACTATTCGGACGCACAGTTGTATCGGAAGTACTGCCGATATCCGAGTTGATGTGATATCGATACGTAT
>NW_007379288.1:45781-65617 GCF_000475195.1 Diaphorina citri | reverse complement strand
AACTGTATAGTAACTGATGTAACTGTATAGTAACTGATGTAACTTATAGTAACTGTATAGTACCTAACTGATGTAACTATACTGATGTCTTATCATCTCAAAATGAAAGAGAGAAGAAAGAGGAGAAAGCCAGCCGTTCTCATAAAATTCTCCCCGGGCAGGAATCGAACCTGTGACCTGAGGCTTACATGGCAGGCACTTGACTTTCTAAACGAAAGGTAGAAACACACAACTCTCACGTGACGTGACGTGATGTTTCTACCTTAAACCTCACCTTGTTTGCCACTACAAGTCATCGCCAGCGCATTCATATTCTCATTCAGAACCGTGAACAACAAACACAGGGGAACGGGACAAAATAGGGTCGCGGTCGATTTCGGGGAGCCGTTTAGGGGAAGGGCGCTTGTTTTGGACACACTGAACATAGATGCATTTCTTCATCGAGTTGAACCCGAACACCCCTGCTGGTAGAAAAAGGGTATTCGTTAGGTCCCGGGTTCGGTTTCCGCCCGGGACGAACTTTTTAAATAAAGTTTCTCCTTGGGACTGCTGGATTTATCCTGTCCTTCTCCTCTCTTCGGTTTCGGCGAGATAAGACCTCCGTTGTTACAGTTCCCTCTATCAAATCTCATCACTCCTTGACTCATTTATACACCTCACAGTCCTCACATCTTAACACTTATCTTGTTTACCGCTTGAAAAAAAGACTGAATCAATAGTCACTCATAAGTACTCAGTCAAAAGAGTAACTCACTCCCTAAACCTAAAAGTAGAAACACACTATTATCACGACAAGTAAGACCATGGGGAAATGTTTGGGCACTTTGTGCGCACGGTGAGTGTTTCCGTAGGACGCCGGAAAGCTGGCGTTGTTCGGAAGGCCCGCGGGATTGGGCTCTTTCGGCGCATAGCTGGCCGATTTGGGTAAGGGTTTGGGCAGTCGGCTAGGTTTGACTTCGCGGGCGTCTTGGGACGGACGACTACGGGCTCCTTTATCCTGAACAGAGCGGTCGGTTTGGAGTTTTCCCCCAAAGTCTTGAAACCCTTCAACGGAGCCCTCACCATTGTTGTTGACATGATTGTCGGAATTCACTTTTGAGCTGCCCAAATGTCCGAACGGTGTCCTCCAAGATCCAAGCTGTCCCGAGGAGCCACCGTCTTTGCTTTGGCCTTCATTATCTTCATCGTTCAAATCTTCAGTAATATCTGTTGAAAACGACATCGAAGAATGGCACCCCAGTTGCTGTTGGAAGGACACATTTGAGTCCTGATCACAAGGCCCTGGCATTCGTTTCTGAGGCGTGACTTGTGTGTTTGAAGGATGTCCTCTGTGAGATCCCACATTGTAGTCTCAAGGCATTTGATTGGTCAATTTTGACTTGAGACTGATCTAAGAACGATCATTCTTGTTCATAAATACGAGTGTTAATCAATAGTCACTCATAAACCCTTATCTTGTTTACCGCTTGAAAAAAAGACTGAATCAAAAGTCACTCATAAGTACTCAGTCAAAACAGTAACTCACTCCCTAAACCTAAAAGTAGAAACACACTATTATCACGTCACGTGAGCTCATGAGTAGTCGGAAAAATGTGGTTCAAAGTTCTCCCAAAATATAGTAGGTGATTTCGTTCATGACAGCCACACTGCTCTCACCTCACGTGAGCTCACTTGATGTGACAGTGTAGCTATCATGAACGAAATCACCTACTATGGGAGAACTTTGAACCCCATCTTTCCGACTCCCCCATGAGCTCACGTGACGTGACGTGATGTTTCTACCTTATCCCACATTAAAAGGCTCCGCACTTCCTTTCTCAAGTGCACCTTTCGAAGACTTCTGAGGGTGTCCCTGGGCTGCCTGTTTGTGAGGCCTTGGACTTGGTTTCTCAGGTCTACCTTGTGGTGGAGATCCACTGAACATGAACCGAGGCAGGAAGGAAAGGAGTAGGAAGTTGACTTGGTTGAGGATCGAGGAGCAGATGGGTTGAGGAACGAGAGAGAGTTCTAGAGAGGGATTCAGTGTTAGCACCTGGAAGAGTTGTTTGGTCAAGGAGGGAGTTAATGAGTGACTCTCTAGAGCAGAGGTTCTCAAACTGGGGGGCCTGGAAGAGCCCATGGAAGAACATGAAAATTTCTTCAACAGGCAAATCATCGTTTCCCTTGCCGAAATTTCTCAAGCACTCTCCTTCGTTTTGAGCATTCCCGATGATCCCCGAGCCGGCCCGAGCTTTGCCGAAAGTTCTACTTCGGCCAAACTCGACTTTTCCCGAACTTGGTTGGGAAACGAATGCTTTGCTCCATGAAAATTTCTTCAACAGGCAAATCATCGTTTCCCTTGCCGAAATTTCTCAAGCACTCTCCTTCGTTTTGAGCATTCCCGATGATCACCGAGCCGGCCCGAGCTTTGCCGAAAGTTCTACTTCGGCCAAACTCTACTTTTCCCGAACTTGGTTGGGAAACGAATACTTTGCTACGAGCGTTTTCATTTCTCGAGATATTTCGTTTCACCCCGAAAGTTTCACCTCGTGTGAACTCGTCATTCTTCGAGCCTCTCCGAGAACCCCCGAATGATCCACTCCTACTTCGGGTCGAAGCGACAGAGGGTTCGCGATACGTATAGTTAATTTCGTCGCGGCAATATCGCTCGCTAGCGACAGTTCGCAGTTTGTCGCTTAAATTTGAATCGCTCGACCCGACTTGATTTTCGAGCGACGAGCTTGAGAAGTAAGAACCGTCGTCGCTTGCGTCTAAAAAGAAAAGCGATAAGTGGTAATTATTCAGAAGCCACGACAGCGAAAAAGAAAGCTCCTTTTTATGTTTAACCTAACCCTATAATAACACTGGTCACTGGTCAAATTGTGAAAGCTCCTTTTTATGTTTAACCTAACCCTATAATAACACTGGTCACTGCTCAAATTGTGAAAGCTCCTTTTTGCGTTTAACCTAACCCTGTAATAACACTGGTCACTCAAATTGTGAAAGCTCTTTTTTGTGTTTAACCTAACCCTTTTTATTTATAATTGGTATAAAAAGCACCTTTTTTTATACCAAATTTTCCATTGACTCTGACAAACTAAAAAGACCAACCTGAACCTAGACTCAAGTCTGATCCTGATTCGCTCATGATTTCCACAGGCAATATTCCACCAACCAATGAGGTGGGAGTATTTTGCGAGTATTCTACTGCTGACTATTTGAACAACCAATATTGTTCAACTCTCAATGCAATGCGTTTAACCTAACCCTGTAATAACACTGGTCACTCAAATTGTGAAAGCTCTTTTTTGTGTTTAACCTAACCCTTTTTATTTATAATGGGTATAAAAAGCACTTTTTTTATACCAAATTTTCCATTGACTCTGACAAACTAAGGAATTTTAAGGAATTTTAATTGTGTTAAGCATATTTAAATGCTTGTCACAAACATCGTTCCCCGATTATTTCACCTAGATAAATTTCATGACATGACTTGGACTCGAACCACCAACCTCCAGATCCAAAGTCCAACGCGTTAACAACTGCACCACTGAGGTTGGTGACAAACTAAAAAGACCAACCTGAACCTAGACTCAAGTCTGATCCTGATTCGCTCATGATTTCCACAGGCAATATTCCACCAACCAATGAGGTGGGAGTATTCTGCGAGTATTCTACTGCTGACTATTTGAACAACCAATATTGTTCAACTTTCAATGCAATATCCACGGCAGTCAGATTGAATAATATAAAACAACAAATTTGACACGGCTTTTGATACCATAATTTTGTAAAGACTTACTAGCATACTATGCAACTGGCCATATTCTTTTTTTTTTTCCTTTCTTCTTCTTCTTCTTCTTTCAATATGTCTTCAAGAGCCGAAAAAACTTCGACCCCGCCGGGAATCAAACCCGGGACCCCGCAGGACAGGTTGCTGTTTCACTGAACTTTGAAAATCGATTCTCAGGTGGATTCGGATCAAAATTTTGTGCTCTGGCTCGTGGTTTTTCTGTTTATCGAATAAAATGAAAAAGCTGTGACCTAAAAACTGACACAAGGTCTGCAATTTTTTTTTGAAAAGAGGTTTTTTTGGACTTTTCTCGGAAACGAAAACCGAAGTTTGGAAAATGACCCATAGAACCTTGTTGGAAATGGTGAGATCTACCTACCCTGAGACCCGTTGTCAGTGTTGTTCTGGCGCACCCTGTATATATATTAATTGCTTGATTGATTATTGATTGTATCGATTGATAAATATTAATTGATTGATTGATTGATATCCCTACTTACCCTTCAAACTCACTCCTGTTCACTCCCATGAGACCGAAATCCGTCACCGCAGGATCAAAATTTTGTGCTCTGGCTCGTGGTTTTTCTGTTTATCGAATAAAATGAAAAAGCTGTGACCTAAAAACTGACACAAGGTCTGTAATTTTTTTGAAAAGAGGTTTTTTTGGACTTTTCTCGGAAACGAAAACCGAAGTTTGGAAAATGACCCACAGAACCTTGTTGGAAATGATGAGATCTACCTACCCTGAGACCCGTTGTCAGTGTTGTTCTGGCGCACCCTGTATATATATTAATTGCTTGATTGATTATTGATTGTATTGATTGATAAATATTAATTGATTGATATCCCTGCTTACCCTTCAAACTCACTCCTGTTCAGTCCCATGAGACCGAAATCCGTCACCGCGTCACACGACACCAGGCTAAGCTCGGTAAGGCACGGGCAATGACGAAACACCGCCCCAAGCGTTTCATCCGTGACCGTGGTGAAACAGTAGCTCAAATCCAGCACCCGGATCTGGGTACATTGGGACGGAAGGGGTAGGAACAGGGCTGGCGTCAGATTGAGGCCACTTAGGATGAGCGAGTGTAGATGGGGGGCAGGGGAGGCGAACATTTGTGCTAGACCCGCGCCTGTGAAGAGAATGGAATAGCGTAAGAATAAGATAGAAGAAGAAATGAATCTTATATTATAAAATCAAGATCCATTCACTCGTTCACATTTCATATTCCACACTGATCGCTCTATCTCAAGAACCACAACACCTAGAAAGCTGAAATTTGGTAGGAATATTCCTTTTATGGTCTAGGTGTGCAATAAGAAAGGATTTTGTGAAAATCTAAACCGATCCTGAGATATGATCAATTTTTGATCGCTAAATCTCTATAAGAAATACACAGAGTGCAGAGGACTGCGGGAGAGAAATGTTCCGCTCTCGACCAACATTTTGAGTTTCGTTTGGCCATGCCTCGGGATGAACTAGCGGGATTCCGGAGCGAAGCGACGGAATTCAACTAGTAATTACAATAATAACATCTCCTAGGCTAAATTTAACCTCTGAGGAGATGGTTTTCTGGCCCTTCATTTGTTCAGCACAGGTGCAAAACCACAAAAGAAAGAACTAAGAATGGAAGATAATAGAATAGAATAGAATCGTTTGTTCACTCACAAGAAGGGAGCGCGCAGTGCGACCGTATTTTTTATTATTTTCTACAAGTTCGGCCATGCCTTTTCTACAAGTTTGGCCATGCCTCGGGATGAGCTGAATATGATTTCTTTATTTTTGAAAAATTGAATTACAATAAAAACATCTCCTAGGCTAAATTTAACCTTTGAGGAGATGGTTTTTCTGTCCCTTCATTTGTTCAGAACAGGTGCAAAACCACAAAAGAAAGAACCAAGAATGGAAGATAATAGAATAGAATCGTTTGTTCACTCACAAGACGAGACAAGAGACACTCACCTGTTATTTGATTACAATGTGAAATGTCCACATGTTGCAAACTGGACAGGACCCGGTTCAAGTCTCGTGCCGAGACATCTGTTAGTCCCGCACAGTTGCGGACACGTAGGGATTGAAGGCGGGTGCAGGACGAGACAAGGGCGAGAACGCTCAGATCTGTCAGGCGGGAACAGGAGGACAGGTCGAGACGAAGGAGGTCTGGCTGATGACGAAATAGCTGCACGAAACCTGTGAAATAATGGATTGTGTTGTTGTAGCATCTTGGGCTGTAGGCGAATGGTGATGACATGACATAATAAAGAAAAGGTTGTATTGTTTTATACAAAGCTTATGGTACCTGAGATCAATCAATGTGATTTCTCAATTTTTAGACTTAAGATATGATGTATCATTGTATCATGATAGCCTTAAGACCAAAAATTGAGAAATCACAATGAAAAGATAGGTAGCCATGTTCGATTGGCTCGTCCTGAACCGCAGTCAACCATCGTGAGGACTTGGGCTTATTCTTTAAAAGCGGAGAGAAATTGTCAGCTCCCATGGCGCAGTGGTCACTGCACTCGCCTTGCACGCGGGAGACCCGGGTTCGATTCCCGGCGGGGTCAAGAAATTTGTGTCGAGCAAATGATTGACTCCGTGACTGGATGTTGTGGGGCCCACTCAGCCTCGTGAGGAAAATGAGTAGCTATGACATATAAATGTGCATAGCGACCGGTGCCAGCATGGTAGGTAAACATTGGATGTTGGGCTTATTGAGATATTGGAAAAAAATGCTACAATGCTGCAGTGAGTACCAAAGTTGTGACATAATAACACAAAGAAAAATTATTTACATTTACATATTTTTTTTACATACTGTTATGGCCTTCGTTAGATTATGTTATTTTTACTTTAGTGGACTGTATCACAGAAAGGAGATGTCCGTGCATTGTGATAGTCCAAGCCCATTTTCAAGAGAAATAATTAGAAGACACAAAATAATGGAACATGCAAAGGCTTACCTGCAGTAATCTTCTTTTTTGAACATAATAAAATTTGCCCTGATCTTACCCACACGTAACCAAGGAGGAAAAGGAGAGAGTGTTACGTCCCTAAGCTACGCGAACGTAAAACCCTTGAAGTTTTCACAGTAGGTAGGTACTTTATTTACAACAAATTGAGGGGAAAATGCCTCGGCCGCACGACTTTTGACGGTTAAATGTTCACCAAAAGGCTTCTCAAAGTAAAAGGTTTATGATAGGTTCTAGACGAACTTCACCAAAAAATTGACACTATACTAGACGTATAGGTAAAATTCACAGAAACAAAAGACACAGGAGCGTTGTTCACTCTTGGTAATCGAAATGAGAACTGAAGCTGTATCGCCTGTTGACGTTTCACCAGGCTCAAGCGGTACGAAAATTTGGTTTGATTCTACAAGTTTCGAGCGTGTCGGGTTAACCCATTCTGGATTAACCCTTATAGTCGTTCGGCCTCGACACATAATTTTTATTCTGCTCGGATGAAAAGTTCCTTTACCCCAGCAGTCTTGTTTAGATTTGTAGGTACCTATGCCTATTTTTATTCGCATCTCTAGGGATTCACATGCATATTTTTACTTTCCTGCAGTGAGTACCAAAGTTGTGACATAATAACACAAAGAAAAATTATTTACATTTACATATTTTTTTTACATACTGTTATGGCCTTCGTTAGATTATGTTATTTTTACTTTAGTGGACTGTATCACAGAAAGGAGATGTCCGTGCATTGTGATAGTCCAAGCCCATTTTCAAGAGAAATAATTAGAAGACACAAAATAATGGAACATGCAAAGGCTTACCTGCAGTAATCTTCTTTTTTGAACATAATAAAATTTGCCCTGATCTTACCCACACGTAACCAAGGAGGAAAAGGAGAGAGTGTTACGTCCCTAAGCTACGCGAACGTAAAACCCTTGAAGTTTTCACAGTAGGTAGGTACTTTATTTACAACAAATTGAGGGGAAAATGCCTCGGCCGCACGACTTTTGACGGTTAAATGTTCACCAAAAGGCTTCTCAAGGTAAAAAGTTTATGATAGGTTCTAGACGAACTTCACCAAAAAATTGACACTATACTAGACGTATAGGTAAAATTCACAGAAACAAAAGACACAGGAGCGTTGTTCACTCTTGGTAATCGAAATCAGAACTGAAGATGTATCGCCTGTTGACGTTTCACCAGGCTCAAGCGGTACGAAAATTTGGTTTGATTCTACAAGTTTCGAGCGTGTCGGGTTAACCCATTCTG
Source organism: Diaphorina citri (assembly GCF_000475195.1). Taxonomy (NCBI): domain Eukaryota; kingdom Metazoa; phylum Arthropoda; class Insecta; order Hemiptera; family Psyllidae; genus Diaphorina; species Diaphorina citri. The sequence continues at coordinate 57,612 of NW_007379288.1, read as the reverse complement.
GATTAACCCTTATAGTCGCTCGGCCTCGACACATACTTTTTATTCTACTCGGATGAAAAGTTCCTTTACCCCAGCAGTCTTGTTTAGATTTGTAGGTACCTATGCCTATTTTTATTCGCATCTCTAAGGATTCACATGCATATTTTTACTTTCCTTATTATCTTCTTAATAACATCAAGGGATTTGTATGCATAGGTCCGTATTTCTATTCACATCTTAAGGGATTTGTAAGCATATTTTAGGGATTTGTAAGCATATTTTTACTTACCCATGAGTGAAACAAAACTTGAACCTTCTGCCCAAACCTAACAAACAATGACAACATAGTACCAAATACTGGGACGCTAGGAGAAAAATAACATAAAAGTCAATCTCAAGCATTAGAGTACAACAACAACTTACCGGTGAATGAGGTGATCAGATATGTATCGGTTGGACACAAGTTCCAGTTGGTCACAGTGTGAGAGCTTTAGCTCAGATATGTTTGGGTGACTATCAAATAGAAGTCCTGGAAGTCAAACAGAAAATAAATAACAAGCTGGGCCCATTCCTCCGGGAATTTTTTAGCCCGTAGTTCATTTGATCATGATTAAAGAAAATCAGTACCTATGTACCTACCTAATTTGTTTAATATTCAGTTTATTGTTGGTCACAGTGTGAGAGCTTTAGCTCAGATATGTTTGGGTGACTATCAAATAGAAGTCCTGGAAGTCAAACAGAAAATAAATAACACGCTGGGCCCATTCCTCCGGGCATTTTTTAGCCCGTCGTTTATTTGATCATCGTTAAAGAAAATCAGTACCTATGTACCTACCTAATTTGTTTAATATTCAGTTTATTATTATTATTCTTGATTTGATTTTTCAAATTTACTTGCATGTAATGATTTAAAATCAAGACTAGAGGCCATTCTCCCTTTATTCCTTTAAGTCACCCATCCATTTATTGGCCTTGCTCGGCATAGCTTAACATAGGTGACGCTAAATCCTAAAATAATCTGGTTATCTAAAACTTTCTCGCTTTGAGTTCAAAGGTCGTCACAACAAATTTCAAGATCAGAGCTCATTTGTGTGAGAAAATGTGAAAAAATCCCCCAAAACAGTTTTTTTTGTTTGTTTTTTGGCTTTATGGTTCTCTGGAGAAAATTTGCACCACAATTTTCGTGTTCCTGGTAAAAAGACCTTTAATTTGATACCTATATAGGTTGAAAAGGTTTGGATAAGTCCTTCTATGGGGTCAGACAGACAGACCAACCAACAGATGACACCAAAGCAAATACAATAGCCCATCCCTTATACCTTTTTATTACTATCATAATAATAAAGGAAGGACGGACTAAAAATTAAGTAGGACAAGAGTAAAATCCCACCCGGGGTGAATTTTATACTAAAGAGATAAAGTTTGTTAGGAACAGCCAGTTTTCTCCTATCCCGTCTTTTCTTTTTTCTCTCTTCAATTTCAGGACAATATTAATTTAACAGATTTGAGTTCCCTCTATCAAACCTCTTTAAAAAAAAATCACATTTTAGAATTGTTTATTTGTTTATTAAAAGAATAAAGCATAAATAAAGTATCAATGGCCACAGTCCAGAGAAACTTCAAGGAAATGAAAGCATTATAGGCCAGAATAGTTAGCTTGAAGGCTGAAAAGTAGCATGGCTGTATTATTGTTTTTTTTTTTTTTTAGGTGCTGTTTTTATTGGTGCTTTTTTAAAGGTGCTAAGTTCAACAAAATACATACCAGACATGAGCAACTGGTTGCAGCAGTGCACTTCAAGCTTGCGTAGTTCCCGCAAGATTTCTATCACTTGCACAAACATTTTTTCGTTGATATCACATCGGTCTATACACAGGAAATGAAAATGGGGTGCATATTTCTCGAACAGCTCAATCCACGCATTGCTGTTAATCTCACAATCTTTAATGACAATACGGTGGTAGATCCTTGCACTGTTTATAAACAAATTGAGTATGTCGAGCTTGTTTGGCAGGTAAGAAATGTGGTTAAAATAAATGCACTCTTTGGCAATGAATTTGTGGTCGAGGGACGCATTGTACCAGTGTTGACAAACAAGGCTAGCATTCTTCCGATCAATGTACGGGAGGTATTCAAAGATGTGCGAAAGTACCTGGAATTAATTGAACAAAGTAAACACTGAGTTTAAACTTGATATTTTGGTAGTAGATCAGAAGCCACAACAATGAGAAGGGACCAGTGTTACTATAGGGTTAGGTTAAACACAAAAAGCACTTTCTTTCTTTTTTTTTAAGGCTTTAATGGCAGGATTCTCACCTAGTGAGCTCTTCCACCCAACCGGTTTTTGTCAGCTTAATAGCTGACATAAAAGGAAAGAGAAAAACAAAGGAGTTTGGGGTGGCCTTTTTTTTTTTTTTTTTTTTAATTTTTTTTTTTTTTTTTTTTTTTTTTTTTTTTTTAATTTAAGCAAGGTTTTAATTTATAAAAAATTACACCTATTTTGTACCAAATACTCAAATACATGAGACTTTGTTTAGACTGCGGGAGTAAAGGGACTTTTCAGTCTCATTCTGGCAGTATAAACAGGGTATATTCTATTCTATTCTATTCTATTCCTTATTATCTTCTTCATAACATCATGCATAGGTCCGTATTATTATTTACATCTTAAGGGGTTTGTATGCATATTTTAGGGATTTGTAAACATATTTTTACTTACTGATGAATGAAACAAAACTTGAACCTTCTGCCCAAACCTAACACACAATGACAACATAGTAGCAAATACTGGGATGCTAGGAGAAAAATAACATAAAAGTCAATCTCAAGCATTAGAGAACAACACAACTTACCGGTGAATGAGGTGATCAGATATGTATCGGTTGGACACAAGTTCCAGTTGGTCACAGTGTGAGAGCTTTAGCTCAGATATGTTTGGGTGACTATCAAATAGAAGTCCTGGAAGTCAAACAGAAAATAAATAACAAGCTGGGCCCATTCCTCCGGGAATTTTTTAGCCCGTAGTTCATTTGATCATGATTAAAGAAAATCAGTACCTATGTACCTACCTAATTTGTTTAATATTCAGTTTATTAGGTACCTATGAAATGTAAGAAAGTGCTGTTCAACACATATTATGTCCCCATCCTAACATATGGATGTGAAACCTGGACCATAAGAAAGAAGGATAATACTAGAATGCAAGCGGCGGAGATGAAGTTCCTGAGAAGTATGGTGGGAAAAACTAGGAGAGATAGAATCAGAAATATAGATATTAGAAAGATGGTAGACATTGAGAGTTTAGAGGAAAAAATGCGTGAAAGAAGACTAAAATGGTATGGACATGTTATGAGGATGAATGACGAGAGGTTACCTAAGAAAGTTTATGATATGGAAATGGAAGGTACAAGACCTAAGGGAAGACCAAGATATCGTTATGAAGACACTATCAAGTTTGATGTTGGGAAGAAACAAGGAAACTGGGAAGATATAAAGGCTAACCAAAGGTATAGCAATAGAGTCTGGTGGAGGGGCTTTGTTCATCGACCTGTCCTATAGGATAGAACGATAATGGTTATGTATGTAAAATGGTTAAAAATCCCTCTGGACTGAAAAGTCCCTTAACTCACGCAGTCTAACCAAGGTGTATTTAATTGCTTTAACAAGAATCTCTTCAGCCAGCCTGGTTAGCTTGGTTGGTAGCGCGTCTCTCTTGTAAGCGCTAGGCCTCGGGATTCGCGCCCGGGGCGGATTTTATCCTGATAAGATAAGGTTTGTTTTTGGAACGACTGGCTCTCTCCTATCCTGTCTTCCTTCGCCCTACGAAGGCCAAAAAGTTTAGTGGTAGGGGTAAAAAATAGGATGGGTTTTTTTTTTTTTTTTTTTTTTTTTTTTTTTTTTTTTTAGGTGCTGTTATTATTGGTGCTTTTTTAGAGGTGCTAAGTTCAACAAAATACATACCAGACATGAGCAACTGGTTGCAGCAGTGCACTTCAAGCTTGCGTAGTTCCCGCAAGATTTCTATCACTTGCACAAACATTTTTTCGTTGATATCACATCGGTCTATACACAGGAAATGAAAATGGGGTGCATATTTCTCGAACAGCTCAATCCACGCATTGCTGTTAATCTCACAATCTTTAATGACAATACGGTGGTAGATCCTTGCACTGTTTATAAACAAATTGAGTATGTCGAGCTTGTTTGGCAGGTAAGAAATGTGGTTAAAATAAATGCACTCTTTGGCAATGAATTTGTGGTCGAGGGACGCATTGTACCAGTGTTGACAAACAAGGCTAGCATTCTTCCGATCAATGTACGGGAGGTATTCAAAGATGTGCGAAAGTACCTGGAATTAATTGAACAAAGTAAACACTGAGTTTAAACTTGATATTTTGGTAGTAGATCAGAAGCCACAACAATGAGAAGGGACCAGTGTTACTATAGGGTTAGGTTAAACACAAAAAGCACTTTCTTTCTTAGTAGATCAGAAGCCACAACAATGAGAAGGGACCAGTGTTACTATAGGGTTAGGTTAAACACAAAAAGCACTTTCTTTCTTTTTTTTAAGGCTTTAATGGCAGGATTCTCACCTAGTGAGCTCTTCCACCCAACCGGTTTTTGTCAGCTTAATAGCTGACATAAAAGGAAAGAGAAAAACAAAGGAGGGAGAAATTCATTCTCATGACTTTTTTTTCTCGCTTAATAGCTGACATAAAAGGAAAGAGAAAAACAAAGGAGGGAGAAATTCATTCTCATGACTTTTTTTTCTCCTTCTTCTTCTTCTTAGATAACCATGAAAAAATATGGGCACGGTTTAGTCCAGTGGTAACGCACTTGCTTGCCATGCAGAAGGTACCGGGTTTGAATCCCACCATTGACAAAAATTTGTACTTGTTTTTTGATTGCAAATATTTCAACGGGTTACTTTCTGGTGTTCTTGTGCGCTTAATAGCTGACATAAAAGGAAAGAGAAAAACAAAGGAGGGAGAAATTCATTCTCATGACTTTTTTTTCTCCTTCTTCTTCTTCTTCTTCTTCTTAGATAACCATGAAAAAATATGGGCACGGTTTAGTCCAGTGGTAACGCACTTGCTTGCCATGCAGAAGGTCCCGGGTTAGAATCCCACCATTGACAAAAAATTTTACTTGTTTATCGATTGCAAATATTTCAACGGGTTACTTTCTGGTGTTCTCGTGCTGACCCAGCACCTAAATGGGGAGTATTGTGCCTCTTCTTGCCCATCTGATGAGAGGCATACTACAGGATGGGCATGCTATGACACAGACCACATGCGTCCAATGTAGCAGTTGTTTCATTGCTAGGAAATAAAAACGGCAATGAAACACTCATCTTTTAAATAATAATAATAATATGCTCCTGGACAAAATTAGCGCACACCTTAAACTTTTCAGGTTTACTTGACCCCTGGTGACCGAGGGTTAATATTGGTATGTTTACAAGTTTTATGAATAATGTACATTACTTGCAGTCTCCGGATGGACGTGAGCGCGTGTGGAGAAGGCTTTAGTGTTTAGTGTTTCAAATGCAAGGCAACAACAAAATATTTGGAAATTTTCAAGGTGTGCGCTAATTTTGTCCAGGAGTATAATATATTATGCATGTACCTAGGTGCATCTGGTGCATAGGTTAATTAAATTGATAATTTTACCTCCACTGGCAGATATGGGCAGATCAGTGTTATTGTAGGGTTAGGTTAAGCACAAAAAAAGAGCTTTCACAATTTGAACATTGACCAGTGTTATAGGGTTAGGTTAAACTCAAAGGAGCTTTTTACTTTTTTCATTGTTGTGGCTTCTGAAAAATGATCATTGATTTTGTTTTTCTCATTCAGGCTGCCGAAGTGCTAGTGTGAATCTAGAAGTGCGGTCCCTCTTAACATGGAGTACGGCTAGACATTGCATCATAACGTGGCTACTCGAGATGACAATCGACCAGTATAAGCTGCTCAGTAACAAGGCGGGCTGTGTTCTGCTGATTCTACCGAAGCAGATGCATTCGCTCAAGGAAGATGAAAAAACGGTATGAAGTCCAAATTAACACTGCTTATGGTTCTTACATATTCTTGAGAGTTCATTGCAACGGTCAGTAATGGCCATGGCAACTGCGTATGGTGGATTTCACCAATGAATTCATCAGAGATTTCACTAATGGGAGATTTTTCAATAATTCATAAATAAAAATAAAAAAAGAGGAGTTTTTAATGATATAAACAGGAGTTTTAAAAACTCCTTCTTTTTGGATCACTAAAATCTCCTTTTTGGAATATTAAAATCTCCTTTTTAGACAATTGAAAATTCTCCCATTAGTGAAATCTCCCATTAAGTCATTGGTGGATTAAATGTGGATTAGTGGCATAAGAAAAACGAGAAAGAAAAAGAAGTCGTCCAAATTATATTTGCTCTGGGTATACAGGATAGAAACCATTGAATTTATGGAAAAGATATTTTAGAAATTTGTATTGTATTTGTTCTATCCTGCGGAATACAAAATAGCCGGAAAATGGCAGGAAGATTTTTCATGTGTGACAACCGGGCGCTTTTCGGATTTATCCTTAACAGATTGTAAACATAACCTCAAATTACAAGTTTGTTGAAATTTTTGTAAATTTAAAATTATTTCATTATTTGGTATTTGGAATATTATTTCCGATTTAAAGTTTTTCCTTAGTTCAAACCCTGATTTTTGCCCAGTTTTCCTTGAAATCTAAATCTACGTTCCTTCTGAAATGGAGACCACAGTCTAATAATTCATACTTCAGTGCCGCAACCTTCCAGTGACCCTGTCAACTGTCATCAGAGTTGGAAATACTTAAGTACATTATTGTCATGAACAAACAGCCTAATTTAATTAGTTAATTACAAATTATCAAAAGATTGGACACACTTATCTAAACACTTCAAAATGTACTTGTTTGAAGAAGAAATCTCCGAGATATTCAAAAATACCTTCACCTACTATTTTGTGCTTATCTCAATCATTTTGTTTGTGGCCCCGCTAAGCTCTGTTGACGGGGCACATGAGTTCCAGGCCTACCGAATGCATCAGTTCGATTTCAATTCTGTGTCCTATGGTAAGTGAGAAGCCCTGTGTGGTTGTGGGACATTAAACAGGGAGTAGACCAGCTTAGTCCAGCTGGGGCTTGTTAAACAGGGAGTATACCAGCTTAGTCTGGCTGGGGGACTTTCAGGGAGTAGTGAAATCTAAATCTACGTTCCTTCTGAAATGGAGACCACAGTCTAATAATTCATACTTCAGTGCCGCAACCTTCCAGTGACCCTGTCAACCCTGTCATCAGAGTTGGAAATACTTAAGTACATTTGTCATGAACAAACAGCCTAATTTAATTAGTTAATTACAAATTATCAAAAGAAAGGGTGTCTCACTTATAAGTGCGGCATGTAAAAAAAATTAGGATCACTGTAGCACTTATACGTGCGACGTGGCACTCAAAGTGTTAACAGGGAGTAGACCAGCTTAGTATGGCTGGGACTTGTTAAACAGGGAGTATACCAGCTTAGTCTGGCTGGGGGACTTTCAGGGAGTATACCAGCCCAAATTTCCCTTGCTAAGGAAATAGCAAAGGTATACCAGCTTAGTCTGGCTGGGGCTTGTTAAACAGGGAGTAGACCAGTTTAGTCTGGCTGGGGCTCGTTAAACAGGGAGTAGACGAGCTTAGTCTGGCTGGGGGACGTTAAACAGGGAGTAGATCAGCTTAGCCTGGCTGGGGGACTTTTAACAGGGAATATACCAGCTTAGTCTGGCTGGGGCTCATTAAACAGGGAGTAGACCAGCTTAGTCTGACTGGAGCTTGTTAAATAGGGAGTAGACCAGCTTAGCCTGGCTGAGGCTCATTAAACATGGAGTAGTTATACCAGCTTAGTCTGGCTGGGGCTTGTTAAATAGGGAGTAGACCAGCTTAGCCTGGCTGAGGCTCATTAAACATGGAGTAGTTATACCAGCTTAGTCTGGCTGGGGCTTGTTAAATAGGGAGTAGACCAGCTTAGCCTGGCTGAGGCTCATTAAACATGGAGTAGTTATACCAGCTTAGTCTGGCTGGGGCTTGTTAAACAGGGAGTAGACCAGTTTAGTCTGGCTGGGGCTCGTTAAACAGGGAGTAGACGAGCTTAGTCTGGCTGGGGGACGTTAAACAGGGAGTAGATCAGCTTAGCCTGGCTGGGGGACTTTTAACAGGGAATATACCAGCTTAGTCTGGCTGGGGCTCATTAAACAGGGAGTAGACCAGCTTAGTCTGACTGGAGCTTGTTAAATAGGGAGTAGACCAGCTTAGCCTGGCTGGGGGACTTTTAACAGGGAGTACACCAGCTTAGTCTGGGTGGGGGACATTCAGGGAGTATACCAGCCCAAATTTCCCTTGCTAAGGAAATAGCAAAGGCTGAATGCAAAGGGCATCTCATAAAATTTGTAGCCAAAACCAAATGCCAATCCAAAGCAATCACCTTAGTCAGGGCTGACCCCATCTGTACATGGGAAAAGGCAAAGAAAAAGAAGAAGATGGTAAGTCAGAAGCCACTTTCTGTCTTGTTGATGTTGTAGCCATTGTCCAAGCCAAACAGATTCAAATTGCCATATCAATTTGTTTAAGGCATAGGTTCCGGGGTGTAAGTTGAGTGGGCTTGATAAGGGTAGGTATGATCGTAGAAGCTTAACCCCTCCTTTGGGGCTGTTTTCCCCTAGACCTAAGCCTTGGAATGGGCTTTCTGTGTATGGACTGAAGTAGGTATTTGTTCAAAAGTCATGTCAATGGAAAATTGCTACCAAAAGAACTGTCACAAATGAGCTGTGACCAGTGTTATTCTAGTGTTAAGCACAAAAAAAGAGCTTTCACAATTTGAACATTGACCAGTGTTATAGGGTTAGGTTAAACTCAAAGGAGCTTTTTACTTTTTTCATTGTTGTGGCTTCTGAAAAATGATCATTGATTTTATTTTTCTCATTCAGGCTGCCGAAGTGCCGGTGTGAATCTAGAAGTGCGGTCCCTCTTAACTTGGAGTACGGCTAGACATTGCATCATAACGTGGCTACTCGAGATGACAATCGACCAGTATAAGCTGCTCAGTAACAAGGCGGGCTGTGTTCTGCTGATTCTACCGAAGCAGATGCATTTGCTCAAGGAAGATGAAAAAACGGTATGAAGTCCAAATTAACACTGTTTATGGTTTTATTTATTTATTTGATACATCAAACGGGTTCTTGCCCTTTACTAACTATGTTAGGTACAATAATTCCCTATCTAGACCTAGCAAACTTATACCTATCAAAAATAAATAAATAAATAAAAAATAAAATAATTCTTACATATTCTTGAGAGCTCATTGCAACGGTCAGTAATGGCCATGGCAACTGCGTATGGTGGATTTCACCAATGAATTCATCAGAGATTTCACTAATGGGAGATTTTTCAATAATTCATAAATAAAAATAAAAAAAGAGGAGTTTTTAATGATATAAACAGGAGTTTTAAAAACTCCTTCTTTTTGGATCACTAAAATCTCCTTTTTGGAATATTAAAATCTCCTTTTTAGACAATTGAAAATTCTCCCATTAGTGAAATCTCCCATTAAGTCATTGGTGGATTAATGCACACGGGAGACCCGGGTTCGATTCCCGGCGGGGTCAATAAATTTGTATCAAGCGAATGATTGACTCCGTGACTGGATGTTGCGGTGGATTAAATGTGGATTAGTGGCATAAGAAAAACGAGAAAGAAAAAGAAGTCGTCCAAATTATGTCCCTTGTTTGGATAAAGATAATAAAGCACACAATGGCAGATATTATCATATTACTTACTTGTATAAAGTTTTAGTATTTACTGGTTTAGTACTTCTACTCTTGTTTTAGCATGTAAAACTTACAGCAAAACATTGACCGAGGTATACTAAACATAAAAAAAAACTTATTTTTTTTCTCTTTTTTTTCTACAAAAACTTCGATTTTTTTTTTTAATTTAATTTCTTTGCATCCCCCACCCCCAGATGATTCTGATGTTGGAGAAATACATGATGTCAATTGACACGTTGACTCCGACATATTTTGCGCACTGGTCACCGGAGCTCGATAAGATTGCTACCGATGTGAATCATGGACTGACCAATACAAATGCCAAAGAATCAGCGTTTCAAGGTGAGTGGAAAAGACAAATTAATCTTGTGACCTTTTGACCTATGAGTAATTAAAATGCAATGAAAAGCTCTGCTTATACGGATGGGTATACCATTTATAAAAAAAATGTATGTTCTGAGTTTTTTATCGATCAAAAATAAATGGAAACTTGTTAAATAAATAAATAATGCCATCAGATTCTTTTACTAGTCTTTCTTTTGACCTTATGATTCTTTTACGAGGTCATGACCTCTGTCTGATTCATCATTAGAAAAATTCAGACTTAATAGGTCCGTCCATAAGTAACCTTAAAGGTAAAGAGAAACTTGTAGCCAGCTAGTTAACTAGGCAGATAGCGCGTTTGTCTTGTCTTGTGAGTGTTAGGTTGTGAGTTCGATTCTTATAGAACAATTGCGCTTACGTCAGACTTAATAGGTCCATCCATAAGTAACCTTAAAGGTAAAGAGAAACAAGTAGCCAGCTAGTTAACTAGGCAGATAGCGCGTTTGTCTTGTCTTGTGAGTGTTAGGTTGTGAGTTCGATTCTAATTGGGGCAGATTTCATCTTAACCCCTCCAACTCTAAACCATTGTATCTCAATCTAACAAAATATCTCGAGAACGGTAAGAGCTAGAGACTTGAAATTTGGTATGCAGCTGTATTCGGCCATGCCTTTTCTACAAGTTTGGCCATGCCTCGGGATAAACTAGCGGGATTCCGGAGCGAAGCGACGGAATTCAGCTAGTTTAAACATGAGAACAAAGTGGAAGTCGCAGAAATGAGAATGTTGAGGTGGAGTTGTGGAGTTACAAGGCTGGACAGGATCAGGAATGAAGTCAAAAGGAATAGGATAAAGGTAACAGAACTTTTGGTTAAGATCGGTGCAACGGTTGGCGGCATTTTACCGCTTTTTATTTAAACATGACAACAAAGTGGAAGTCGCAGAAATGAGAATGTTGAGATGGAGTTGTGGAGTTACAAGGCTGGACAGGATCAGGAATGAAGTCAAAAGGAATAGGATAAAGGTAACAAAAATGTCGATAAAGATCCAGGAGAGGAGATTACAGTGGTATGGTCATGTTGAAAGAAGAGATGAGAGCTACATAGGGAAAAGAGTTGAGAGAATGGAAGTGAGGGGGAGAAAAGGGCGAGGGAGGTGGAAGAAAAGGTGGAAGGATTGTGTGAATCAAGACTTGGGTGAGAAAAAATTATCAGGACATGAGGTACACAATAGGGCTGCCTGGAAGAGACTGATAAGAAACGCCGACCCTATTTAAATAGGAAAATGCTAGGAAGAAGAATATTATTCATATAATCGTAAGAACGGCACACACTACCCATCTATCCGGGAACAAACAATGTTCCTAAGGAAATTTGGGTTTGGAATTTCGGATAATACCAGAGCCATTGATATTTTTCTTGGAGTAAGCCGTCTTGAGTGCCATTTTGTCTCGTTGTTTGGGGGATTCTTAATTTCACCATGCAGATAATTTTCGACTATCAAACTTTAGAAACCGGGAACAAACAATGTTCCTAAGGAAATTTGGGTTTGGAATTTCGGATAATACCAGAGCCATTGATATTTTTCTTGGAGTAAGCCGTATTGAGTGCCATTTTGTCTCGTTGTTTGGGGGATTCCTGCCTCGGTGGTGTAGTGGTCAAGGCGCTCGCCTGGTAAACAGGAGGGCGTGGGTTCAATCCCAGCCGAGGT